>NC_140038.1:10738200-10935336 GCF_963513975.1 Fringilla coelebs | reverse complement strand
GTAATATGCCTTATTAAATAGCTATAAGCAAGGTTTACTGGTATAGTTTGCATGGCAGTGAGAGCTAAGGAAGAGTCTGCAGCAACACAAGAAACTCAAATACCGTTAAAAATGAAATTTTAATCACAAAGTTTATGACTTTAATTTTAAAGAAACACAATTCATGTCTATTCAGTTGTATTTAATGTCAATATTCCCATTTTCCTTTAGCTGGATTTTGCTTTTGACTATTAACACTTGATTTGACTTGTCAAATTTTAAGCTTTCTGCTTTTTTTTCTATTTAAACAAGTATTTCCATTCCCATTATTCTAACAGCTTTAAAACTTTGTCCAGAAAAAATGGTCACACAGAATCCATGGAAATTAAATGAAAGTGACAAAGGTATTTGTACACAAAAGTTCATTATTTAGGTGTTTATATTAGACCATCATCACTGACTAGAAAATGATTGCAGAGAAGATGATTGTAAATAAAAGTTACAAATAGTCTCTGCTGAGCACATGACCATGGAATAATCAATGTACATTAGACACAATTATCAGCTGAGTAACGGGAAAAACAAAAGTATGTCTATGCTGTGTGCCATCTGCAATAGTGAACAACAATTTTTTACAAAGATGAGGATGGCCTATGCAATTGAAGTGTGTTTATACAAAGGCACCTGATCTCCCTTTCCTACACACACACACAACCATCAGCAAACAGAAAATTATACCAAGTGAAGAGACCCCCATGTGTATGCCATAGAGCTTTAAACAGATCCTTTAGTCAGAGAGGCATGTGAAAATATATTCATCAGCCAAAACGGACTGGGTATACCATTAAGCTCCCATTCTCCCACGTGTACAAATTCCTGTCTCGCAGACTGTACGAAAGCATAGCAAGAACAGACTGTGAAGACCGTAACTTAAACCTTGCATCAATCTGCTTCCCTTTCAGTAAATCAAAAGCAAAACTTACTGTCATGTCCTTAGTGTCAGTAACATACAGAATGCCACATGCTATGAATGCATTACCAGCCTTGGACTTAGGATAGGTGGTATTGATGTGCCAGTTGACTGAGAAGCTTTCTTCATCAATGTTGGCTACCATTATATTTTCATCAGTGCTTGAGGCATATATAATCCAAAGACCCTTCTCATCCACTGCTATGTTGAAATAGGTCTTGGAGTTAGAGAAGAGGTAGTTCTTGCCCTGGTGTAAGGCCTTTTTGATGTGCAGGGTGTGCAGCGAGTCTTTATCAAGCCCAAACCTGAAATGAGATACAGCAAGGATTCAGTATGGGTGATCAGAGCTCATCACACACACAGGGTGGTGAATCACTGATAGAGGTGGTGTTGAAAATACCTGTTTAAGGAGCATTCTGATGTCTTTTAAGATTAAGTTCTCAAAGAACCTTCCAAAACACTAGGAGAAAATTACAAAGTCATAACCAATCTGAAAGGTGCACAAGGGCATGGATTTGCTTTTGGTAGGCTTCACTTTATTTAGTCTAGGAGCTTTATTATCACCAAGATAAAAGAAGCAACTAAAAGGAATGGGTGTGAAAAAGAATACCAGGTGAAGGCCCAAAACTGAGAAATGGAATCTATACCAAAGTTTTCTTATGGACTAGGTGGGAGCTAAAGGAAGAAAATGTGATTGACCAAAGCAGCAGGAATGCTGGGCAGCTTCACCTAGTCTTGGAGTTCCTCTGATGAAAACAGTCCAGATAATGTCGTGGTTTACTCAATTAGACATCAAAGGAATTAAAATCCTACTTTTGCAGAGCCAAAATTGTGACCTTATGCTGGCCTCAATGGGACAGCCTGAATACTTCCATCTCTGATGTATAAAATTGTTTTTATTCCTTGAGATTCCTTAATAGGCTGATAATCTGAGGGCAGGAGCAGTAAGCAGCTATATCATGTTCCTTCACTGGTTTAGGAGGGTAATCAGCTCCTCCTGAGACACATCTGCTGTCAGCATTTAATCACCCAATAACACTGGGCTCCAGCAAAGACAGCCAGAGCATGCTTCATCTTTTTAAATAATGCCCTCTGCAAAGAAGCACATTTCAGTGTCTGACTTCTCTCTCACAGTATAGCTCCATGCTTCAAATAGAGGAAGGAAAAATACTACTCAATAAAGGAATCTGCTACACTTGCAAGTATTTTTTCTGAAAAGATAGGCTTAATCACAGGAACAGTTCAGATCCAGCAACATACAATACTGGGAGAATAATTTTTCTGTTTAAGCAGCATTGATAGCATATACTGGAAAAATCATGGTAAGAGAAGTCAGGAATACCCAGCTTAGGTCATTCCACTCAGCTTTGGTACAACTCACATCTGCAGCAACTCCATATTCCAGCAGCATGTATGTGCAATTCAAAAAAAAAAAGTTAAAGGCTGGAAAATATTTGAGAAATACATGTCAGCCCTTTTAATCTTGTTAATTGCTTCACATCTATCAAAAACCTCATGCAAGGGCTAGAAGGACAGACCTTAACAGGACTAGTTGGTCAGAAATGCCGATTTTTTCAGGACTCTTTTCTATAGAAAGCCAACAAGATAGAAAGCACCTCAAGATTCATTAGAAATACACAAGTTCTGCAGCACACACTACCATATCTTTTCCTGTTATTTATACATGAAAAACTGGAAGGAAACAAAAAAGTGAGGTTTCATTCCCAGGTTCTCTTGGGCTCCCAGTCAGGGATAGTCCAGCCTGGAATTCCAAATGGTTCTGAAATTCTTTAATCTTCTGACATCTTGGGGTAAATGACAAGATGTAGTGTAATAGTTTAATCAACCACCAGAACTCAAGCTACAAACACTTTTCTGATCACTAATATCAACAAAGTCAATCAAAAATAACAGAGATAGTAAAGCATGTTATGAAACAAAGTAAAAAGAATGAAACAATCACAATGTTGTAGGTTTGACCATCAAGAGAAGACCTGCCAAGGTTCAGACAAACCTAGTTTTACTTGCTTTTAAATATGACAAGAAACTCTTTTTGAATGCTTTTTCAACACGTGAAAAATGAACTAACCAGATCCTCACCTCTACTTTCCATTAAAACAATGCAACAACTCCCAGAAGCTTTTATGAAGCCCAAATTCAAGGACTTCAATGTCACAGAATCCACAGTGCCTCATTCTGCCTGTGCTGAAGGTAAATAATCTCAGAGTGAAGAACAGAACAGAAAGGCCATTTCTCAGCAGCTCCTTGAGAGGATTTGAAAATTCCAGAAATAGTTTGTGTTCATCTGTACATGAAGGCATTTCCCAATTAATGGTATGCAAGGTGAGGAATCTCTGCCCTATCACTGTGTATTGCTTCAACAGTGATGGTCTTTTACAGACTACCAGAGAAAAAGCCAAAAGATGTTAAAGGAGGCTGCCAAAAAGTGAGCTTGTGCTTGGCAGAATAAATATTATAGAATCCTTGCAGCTTGCTCACATTCCTTGGCATGCACATGAATATAGGAAGGCAGCACTCACACCTGCTTGGGAACAGACATCAAAGTATAGTAAATGTTCTTGGCTCAGACATCAGAGTCGTGTAAGAACTTGAAAGCACAAGCAATCTTTCCCTTGCCCTTGGACTGTCTTTGGCTCTTCCCACAAGGTGAGATTCTGGGGTTGATTTGTATTTTTTGTCTCTGTCCTCAGTAGAAAGTTAAATAAGAGATGTAATTCTCAGTTCTAGTTCAGGGAGATATAGCAGGAAAGTAGTAGAAAGTTCTTATGATGAGGAAATCAAACACTGGAGCCACTCCCCCCTGGTGGAATGTGCAATTCTCCAGGTCGCCCTGTCCTCAGCAGGTGTCTCAGTGCAGCCCTCTGTGCCAGCAGCATTCCCTGCTGCTGCTGCCAGCCAGAGCAGAGCACAGCAAGGGCTCTGCAAAGCCAAGTTTCATGAGTAGGCCACGGTCACAAAACCACCCACCTACACCTCCCACACTGCAGCTGAACCACTTCTGACTCAGATGCAGGTAGGTGCACAGCTTATTCTTCTAAATGCAATCCTTTCTTCTGGTACCCAAATTCCTTTGTCAATTCTCATTTCTTTCTTGTGATTATTATTCTCATTTCTTTCTTGTGATTATAACACAGCAAAGAATCCAAGTTGAAGAACACCCACAGCAATGTAATGTTCAATAGAACCTGAATCTACCTAGTTGGATCCCAGGATAGCCAAGAGGAGAATTTGTTGTCCTCTGCACATGGCATCTTGTTCATCCTGGGGACCTATTGCTCTATGACATGGTAACTGCAGAAGTGAACTCCTGAGACACAGGGCTGAACAATGCCTAAAGAATTGTCACAGCAGAGTAGTGGTCCCGAGCTATTGTCCCAGTTTTCCTCTTCCCACAACATCTGCACACACAAAGTGGAAGGCTGGTGGCCCATAGTCTTGTTACTGATTGGAAAGAATGAATTGTTCCGTTCTGGAAAAAACTCTGAACCAGTCCTCTGTTCTTCCTGTTTAGGTAGGACCAAAAAGAAATGCAAAATGCTACAAGGAGAATTGTCTGCTTTTCTGATGTTCAGCTCTGGCACTCCAACCTATTGCTCCTCCTTTCACAACTTCACTTATCTTAGGCCAACTATCTTTGACTTACTTCCGAATGTTACTGGTTCCTCCCTGATGATAGTAGAGATGATTGTTTTGTACTGCATGGCCACATCCATAGAAAAATCCTGTGATGTTAATGATCCTGTAGCTGTCATTCAGCAAGGCATCGACATTTTCATATTCTTTTATATAGTTTCCTAAACAAAGAGCAAAACATGTTGAAGAAAAAGGACTATCTAATTTTGAGATCTCTATACTAAAAGTTCAGTCTCTACTGAAAGTCCATCTCAATCAACTATCAGACAAATGATTGTATTTGTCTTTTCAATAGTGATTCAACTTGCTGGAATGTGAAAAAAGAATCCAGAGACACACAAAAGTAATCTATAGAAAAGATGATCAAGAGCCTGCTTCCCACAGACCTACTGGGTCCTCATTCTGAACACAGTTGATGTGTATGCAGAAATATTTCCTTTTCCCACTTAGATCCTGGACATTTTCCTGCTCTAAATGTAGCCTATGCAGCAGTTGCCTCATTTTCATGCCTAGCTAAATGAAAAGGCAAAACTCCAATAAAGCTACAATTTAGGGAAGTAAAGCCATAGGAAACAGAAACTCTTGAAAGAAAAGGATAAAAAGCCACAAACAATAGACATTTAAACTTGGATTCAGTTAAAAAAAACTCCAAACATAAAGCTATTTTAAAAATCTGATGTTGACTCTGAAAATGTCTAAAGATACCACAAATGCCTAAAACCATTTATACAGTCAAGTATTAAATAGGTAATATGGAAAATATTCTGAAAAATATGTGGGTAAAAACTCATCATTCTTACAAGTTTAGGTTGAAAGGATTTAGGAAGCAATGTCAGCATAAAAAAAGATTTTTGGTCAGTGACTACTACTAAAAATACCTGAAAAATGCATGGTGAGCCAAATCCTTTCATCACTTTTGTTTGCAGGTTCCCTCATCCAAGTTCCAAACGTTTGCTGTAAACTGACATACTGATCAGGACTTCCTACAGACGTTATGACACATTCTGGTGGGAAAAAAGCACATGTCCATGATCTGTGACACTGAGAGAAAGTAGCCCTCAAGTCACACTTTGCAGCAGGTTACCAGTTTTTTTTGAAGGGGGATCTGGTGTTCTGTCTTCAGCCTTTCCAGCGAGGGTATCATCATTTGGTACACCACATATCTCATCTAGGGTGGAGGGAGAAAGAGAAAAATGACATGTTTTACCCTATTTGACATGATAGATAGACACATCAGTGACTCCACTAAAATAAAGGAATGATAACTGGGATTTTGCTTCATATGGAAAAGAAATGCTTAGATTGGTATGGTCAAAAATGAGATAAGAAAAGACTTCCTCTCACTTCTGCCAAGGAAATGAAGCGTTGAGGCTGACAGTCAGCTTTGAGGAGTAACTAATTAAATCAACAGATTTAGTTCCTTAGCTGTGAATTTCTGAGCACCCACTTAGGAAGAAAGAGTTGCCCTTTTCATGAGATAATTTCAGGCAGCTGAGGTAGCTGGAAAATGGCTGATTTAGTAGTAAGACAAAAAGCATTTTCTTGGGAAGGAGTAGTTGTTAAAACATTCATGCACAAATCCCCACAGACCAGAAGACAGGGTGGATCCTGTAGGCAACACAGAACATTTTGTTCATGCTGATAATGCCTGAGACAGCAATAAAACAGTAACACATGCACGGAGTACCTAATGCATGAGCTTGACATCCATGCCACTAAAGAAGCAGGATGAAATACTAAGGGAAATGACACATTATATTATTTACACACATAGAAATGGTTAGAATCACATTAGAATCAAACACCTGGAAATATTTTTCTCCATCCCACAACAATTTAAGGACTAGCTGGCTGGATTTGCTCTTAGCATTCACTATTAAAACAATGCCTGAATTAAATTATTCATGGACCATTTTCTTTAGAGCCAGGTATCTCTTCTGCCCTTAAAACAATGTGACATATTTCAGTTTGCTTAGAATGAATAACCCCGGAGAAGAGTTCTTATCTTATTGCTGGTTTCATTGTAGCCTTGTTTTCTAATTCCATTCTTAACTTTTATCTCCAGCATTTCACACTGCTTTACACACAGGCTGCATATTTTTTAGACTTCCATTTTCATTGTTGCCTTCTAATGTATTACTAGGATTTACAGGTCTGTGCTGAAGTTTAAGTGACAAAAATAGTTAAAAATAGGAAAAAAAAAAAAAGTAATGCTGAAAGGGTACCATGACATTCAGGAAAGAAAGGACAGATAATACTGCATTGTTGTTTTCTCCTTTAGGTCATATCCTCCTTTTGTTCATGCAGAAGAAAACTACTCTAAGATGGAGCGAGAACAACATGTATTTCTCCCATCCATTATCTAGGGCATTTGGTGAGATGACATTGAAAGTTTGTAAGTGATCACAGTGTATCTCCAAGTGAGGCACAAACAGTCCACCCAGCCATGGTAAGCTGAATGCCTACAGCCAGAATTTACCAATCCCTCGAGATCCCCTTCCAGCTTCTGATCCCAAAATGCTTCCAGAATATTTCAAAAAACAAAATCACTCAGCAGAAATTATAAATTGCAATGCACAAGTTGATTTTTCTTGGCCTGAGTCTAATAGATGCAGTTGACTGAAGGAGCAGTTCCCTGTACAGCAGTTTATCTAAAACTATGGGATAGCCAAGGGCCAGCTCAGTGTTTGTAGCAGAGCTGAGTGCACTATTTACCTTTGAGAATATCTGCAATACTTCCAGCTGCATGGATTAGAAAGCAACTAAAATTAAAGAGACAGTTTTCAATCAGAGATTCTTATGGGAAATTTTCACTACTTTCTTCCCATCAAAAACCAAGATAAATATCCTGCTGCTTCCTATCATAAAATATTCTGGTTGAGAGTTAATGGAGTTTAAAAGTCATTAAAACTATTCATTTGGTCTGTTGGGGGAAGGTGGGAAAGATGGAGCAGAGATGTTTGTTTCTTCCAGAATTCACTAAAGTACCAGAGAGAAAAAATAAACCTGCACTTCCAACTAATTATTCTCTTCTCTTGAAGAAACTAAGATTTACCAGATTCAGAATTTATTTTGAAAAAGGCAGGCTTGTATTCTTATGCAATAAGTTAATTACAATTGTAATTCAGCATATGTATTTTCTTTCCTTGAAAGAGTAATGAATATTTAATTACAAAATCTGGATTATTCATTGAATTTTGATACTAAGATCTCATGGTTTGTTGAGTTATAAAACATAAAAGCTCATTGAGGAAGATCTCATCTTTGCAGAGTTATTTGAGTGTAACTCCCATTTTCCTGCTGCAATTTAAGATCCATCAGAAATCCATCAGAGAGCTTATCCTCCAAAGCATTTCAGTTTGTTTCAGCACTTGAAAAGAGGCCACCTGAGCAAATGGCGCAATTATCTCATACAACAGTTCATGCATTTCTGAATTTCAAATAGGATGAGATTTCTGCTCCAGCTCTCTCCTGTCCATTGTAAGGGAGGAGAAGCCCAGGAGGCTCTCTGGGCTCTGTTCTGACACTTCAATGTCCAGAATCAGGGGTTTATATTTACATCTAAAATTAAATATTCATTATCTAAAAGCCAACTGTTTCAGCTGCATTTCTCTTACTTTCCAAATTTATCCCACCTGATAGAAAACACCATTTGTAAATACTTTGCCTGAGCATTACCAAAACACAATTAAAAGACTAATGTGAAGGTAGCCTGCTGCCTTGCACAAACTGTATTTCAGCAAAGCACCTGAGCACATGCTCAGCTTTCAGCTTATGCAGTTTTAGTGGCGCCACCAAAACTAAACCCGTGCTTACCGTTTTGAGCCTTGAAGCAATGGTTTAATCTTAGTTTAATGGAAAAGAACACTGGAAAGCACTAACCTGTGCATTTGCTGCTGTAGATGTTCTCCTGAAGCTCCACACTGGCTTTACCTTTACGTTTACCTGGAGGCCCTGGGGGTCCAGGAGGTCCAGGGGGCCCAGGTGGTCCAGGCTCACCTTTTGCACCTGGGTACAAAATGCAGCGTCAGGACACAGCCCTTCCCCAGGCAGCAGGAAACCTGCAGAGAGCTGTATGCATCCACAGGACATCCACAGAACAGCCTCTCTCTTTCTTAAGAGGTTCCTGAGTACAGGATGTGGTGCAATAAACTCTGAAATGCTGTTTGTTAGAAAGTGAACCAGATAGAGCTTCACAAGGAGTAGGACATCAATGCATTTTATCTGTCTGGATTACAGGCCCATTAGAGAGTTACCATTTCAGATGCTCACTGCTGTAATTTTACACAGTTTATATTTGGCTGCTTCATGTATTCCTGAGGGGAAATCTGCCCCTCATTCTCTAACAGAAAAATAAAACTACACTGAAATAAGGAGCAGGAGGAAGTCAATTGTATGAAAGCATTCTGGAAAGGGTGAAATTCACAAACATTTCAACCCAAAGGCCAGGTAGAGAGGTTTTTGTGAAAACTTGTCTTGCAAAGAGAACAATCTCCTGTGCACAGCAATACTCAGACTTCCCTGTGTATATAAACCCTATTTGTACAGGTTGGTTCTGCCCTTGCACATCACGTTCATGCTTCAGAAATGGAGCATATCTTTTTCTATCAAGTACACAGTTGCAAAAGAACTCCCAAGAGCACTTTTCCATACCTTCTAATATCACATCATTGTTTGTATCCCCTTTTTTTCTCTTGGATCCTCTTGCACCTTTCCCTCCTGGCATACCATCCTTCCCAGGTAAACCCATTTCTCCCGGTTCTCCTTTCTGTCCTTGATCACCTTTTGGTCCTGGCAAACCTAGAAATAAAAACCATTTCAGGATCAAGAGCACTGCTCCAGTATTAAGCACCAATTACTAAATATTTTTACTACAAACCATATTCACTCTAGTTATATTTTTCACCTGTATTTAGCTGGATAGCTGTAATTCCTTTGGATTTCAAAGCAGCATTGTAACCTAATATGAAGGGAAGCTGTACCTATTTTTCCTCTTTTTCCATTTACTCCTGGTTCTCCCTTTTGTCCTGGAGTTCCTGGGATTCCATCTGATCCATTGTAGCCAGGCAGCCCAGGAGGCCCTGATCGAAGCAAACAGCGTAACTGAATTTTCACTGTTGAATGTAAGTTACCCTGAAATCTACTATATTTACATACAGCATGTTTATATGTATATTTAAACCCCAGCAAAACATGACTCCTACTTTTCTGATACAGAGAATTATTCCAAGCAGACTGTCACAGGTTAAGCAGTGCAGAAAGAAAACAAGTAACCATTCTTAACATAGCCTTGCAACTACCTGAGTGAGAACTGGGACAGAATTCAATAAGAAAGGAGGAAAAGTTATGGGGGTGGTGGGAGGGTGTAATCAATAACCAATATTCTTTAAAAAGATGGTTTTAATGTTAAATTAAAATATCCATTTCCTTGGGAGGTTAATATATAAATTCATCTCTTCACCTAGATGCTACTTAAGCATATTAATTTGGTTTGGATCAAATGTTCTACTCCCTCCACTAGAAGATTAAAATGTCTGAAACCTCCCCTATCTCAGAAGGGGCATGAACTGACTTAAATACAAGCGTTATAAAGCAGGCAGTCATTCAACCCTCCCTTTAATTAGCAAAGGCAGACAATTTTGTGAAAGATACATTTCTGTATTTCAATGTTTTGTACCAGCAACTGTTTAAATTACCCCCCAAATGTTACTGCAATTGTCCAGGTGTCTTACCTGGGGGTCCTGGGGGGCCTATAACAAGGGGGGAAAAAAAACACACAAGAAAGAAGAAATGGTGAGTTTAACCTAGCAAGAAAACAAAGCAATTCCAAACTGAACTGATGAGCTCTAGATCTGAAGAATAAAAGGGTAAGAAAATCCCTCCAATTTAAAAATGAGCATCTATCTAACTGCTTTATATTATAAAAAACCATCTGAGCATTAGCAGTAACTCAGACTTGCCAAAAGAGTAACAACTTTACATAAACATGTTTTGTTTTTTTCAAATTTCAATTGATAAAGGTTTGGCAACAACTCTGCAATGCAACCTCACTGTCAGGGGCTTTGGTGCCTTCACAAAGCCATGGATGCAAGACACCTCACAGTCATATTTCCTTTATGTGAGTTTTCTTCAAAAACCTCTTCTAGTGGAAGAATATTGGCTTTATAATACTGATGAATGTCACAAATAAAAATCCTGTTGGACATACACATTGGAAATACATGCCACGCTTCTCTGTGTTTTACAGATTGCAATTCAGGACTCAGACAATTTAAGCAGGAAAAGAAAGTCTTGTCATTCATATCAACAGTCAGACTTTTCACATGTGATAGTTATCCAGTCTGGATAAGCTTCCCACAGAAACTGGTTGGTGCATTTAGAAATTGGACTTGCTTCAGTCATTCAGCAATTTGAAATACAGAAAAATCTGTATTAAAGATCTTACTCTCTTACACAGCTTAGATGTAGGGCCCTAAAGAGAAGCAAGCATAGCAGGCAAGAGCAAAGAAATATTAACCAGAACAATGTCTGTGATTCCTCATCTTTGATCCCCAATACACATTAAAAAAATTTTTTAAATGTAAAACTAGTTGGAGAATACAAAGGTGACAGATGCAATTAGAGAACCAAATTAACTCCGTGAACATTTTTATCCAGCCAAAGTACTGTCTTGTTTCAACCAAACTTTTTACAGCAGAAAATAACAGCAATTACTAGATTTCCCTAACGATGACAATTTTCAGCATTAATTATGAATCATTATAACTAAAGTGAAAACCATTTTACAATACCATTATAGGAATCATCCCTTTTAATCAGCACAGGCAGTAATATCAGTTAACATCTTTCTGCCAGTTTTCCAGTAAGTGGCTATTTCTTTCGCACTGTGTTACATCCATTAGTGCAGTGAATTCCTCCCTCATCCCTAAAGCTGAGGCTCCTTGTACAAGTGTAAGATACATAAGAAAGGTGCTTGAACAGCCACAAATGTCGTTGAGGCCTCCAGAAGAGAAAGCCACTTGTGTAAGGGTGTTAAGAGAGAAAAAGGTGCAAAAGGCACCAAGTAACATGAATTTACAAGTCTGAAACCCAAAAAAACCAAAACTTAGATTGTCTGTAGTTCAGCCACTGTTGAAATCAGAACTGATGTACAGCTCCAGAAATATTTTTTTCCATCTGTGAGTAAAATGGTAGTTCTCATTTATGTTTAATCAGTTGAATCAAATGTACCTTACAGAAAATACAAACCAGACAGCAAGTCAAGCCTTTACTTTAACTCATAAATCTGGCTTCATTCTAATCTTCTCATTTCCAAAAGGAACACAACTCGTTCTGTGACAGACCTCAAAGCTGGACCATAGCTCTTCAATTGGCTGCTACCAGACACTCTTCACCAAACCCCACAAAACTTTCCACACCCTCTTGTGACTCAGCCATCAGCAACTCCAGGTCCTCACTGGTGACATGTGACTTCACCAAGTGCCACTGCTCCACTGCAGTTGTAACTATGGGAGCAAGTTTCTACCCCCTGCATGTTCCTCCCCTGTTAGGCCTGAAGTATGACATATGCAAAAATATTATGACTTAACCTCACCTGGCATTTGAAACACCCAAGTCTAAAAGATTTGCTTATGAAAATTACATCAAACAGAAATGGCTCCAAGAAGCATCAGTCGAGGTCCTTAAATTCCAGTATTTATATTCAGAGGGTACAGATAAGTCCCAAAGTGGTACATATTAACCTTTTTTAAAATTCTGATAAATAGCAGGTTTCTGACACAGTTATTGACCTCAGGTTCTTTGAAAACACTGTTTCTGGGCTCCTGGAGGTAACTAACATAGGTGTGATGCTTAAGGCAGCAAACATACCTGTTAAACATATCCCTTTTGTGCTGTTACACAAATCCACCATCACTCGGACCTAATATTGCAAAGAAATTAAAGTTGAAAACAATGGATTTCATGAAAGTATCCAGTTCACTTTACCTACAGAAAGAATTCCAAACCCAAAGATACAACTGGCCCTCTGTGCTTATTAGAATAAGCTACTCAGAATACTGTAACACTGTGACACCATCCATCTCTTTGGGCAGTCTCTCATAGGACTCTGTTCAATAGACCTCAGTTTAACCCTTACTGAAAATATGAATAAAATATTGGGCAGACAACTCCATACATCACTTAGCCATTTAATTTACTGGAACACGTGTGGTTGTCTGTGCAAGGACTCTATCAGCAGAAGGTATTAAAATCCAATTATCAGCCAATAAAAACTACATTCAATTTTATTTTATATTTGTATTAAGTGATAGAAACTTTTCTAATGAAGCATACCCAGGGAGAAAGATGACCCGTGTTCCAAGTAAGCAATTTCATATCTTTAAATAACCAAGATGTGCAAATTTGAAACGGACCTTCATCCACTCAAAATAATTCAAGCAAAAAGACAAGTCTTTATTAAATCAAGCTGGAAAACATTCATAAATATGCTTTTAATCTAGAGTAGACTAAAATTTATCAATGGAGGAATCATCTTTACAAAATACACAGTTCTTGGCTGAGCAAACATTCACGTTGCATGCCCTGCATAATGAGAGTCAACACAAAAACATTTTGCGACTCATCAAAACAAACAGCAGAAATATTATGACCATGATCTCTGGAAGTCCCTCAGCTCTCTATGGGAAAGTCTAATGTTTATAGCCAGAAAACCAAGGGTCACTATTTCAGGGCTGTGCAATGAGTGATAATTTATGAACCATTTACCCAGAGCTGCACATTTGTTGATCTTTGTGCAGTTATTCTATCTACAATTAATAGAAATTAATGGAATGTACTAGTCCCAAAAGATAGAAGGAACAAGTGCAAGGCAATCTGAAAGGTAGATTGAAACTTAATTCTAGCAAGTTTATTTGCCACAGTCAATCATTATTTTTTAAATTAATGCATCATTAGTTTCAACTGCCAAATCTAACAGACTCAAATAGAGGACAATTAGCTTAGTGGAAAGTATCCTTTTGCTGCAAAACCAAACCATATTTGACAATGAGTTCCTGTTCTGTCTGATACCTGCTGAGAATGTACTGATTCCAGACTGTACTGGAACAGTACATTTATCATTTCAGACTCACTTTAAATTAGCTGAGAAGTGCTAACTGATTTTGAATATCAGAATATGCTTGTTTTCTTTCTCCTCACACTCCTCAAAAACACTTGGCTCCTACCCTGTAATTTGTAAAATACATCTTGTCCATGTGCACTCTAATTCTAACTGCATTTTAATTTAAATAGTTCTGTTGAGGTTGTTGAAGTGATTACAACTTGCTTTGCAGCACTACTTTTACCAGCCAGTGCAACTCAGGTGACAATTAAAAAACATGGCACTCAAGAAGTGCAAATAGCCTGTGACAGAACCTCCAGCTTAGCTATGAAAGATAGCATTCACAACCAGCATCATCACTAAGAACAGCTACAGATAAAAATATCTTGTTTAAATGCTAAAATCTTAGTTTTCTCATGGAGAAATGGTGGAAAAATAAAAATAAAACAAACCCCTAAACTATGAAATATTACTCAGATAATTGGTAGCCATTATCTCTTGCACTGCCTGAAATCACACTTTGAATCTTGGTCTGTTTCCCTCCCATCAGCCTTTCTGCAGCAGCAGATTTGCCAGTTTCCTATTTTTACTCACTTGCAAAATAAATATATGAATACTTAAATAAGAGGCCCTGAACAAAAAATATGCTCATGTTCTTGGAGCTGACATGATTTTTGCTGCCTGTGGTTGTTTCAAAGATTCATGAGCAGTGGGCACAGCTGTGTCCTGAGCAGGGGCTGTGCAGAGCAGCGGGACATTGATACCTGCAGTGGCCCTGCAGAGATGCCTCCCCTGCCAGAGAGAACCTGCTCAGACCAAGCCTCTGTTCAGGCCCACGTTCAGCAGGGGCCACCAGGGTCACAGGTGTCATCCCACCAACTCTGAGGAACTTTGTCTCACACTACAAAAGTAGCCAAGTCTTCAAATTACATTAGTGGGAGTCTGATTCAAAATACAGAAATGCAGGAGTGGGAGGAGGGGGTGCTTGAATATTTTTTAAGGACTCTTTTCCCCTTGAGCAAATGATTCTGCACACAGTTACACACTCTCCTGAGCAGTGGCCAGAATGAAAAATGTTTGATGGGTGTAAGAATAAAAAGGCATCAAACCCTCCCAAGCAGCTCCCTGCAGGATACACAGATTTAAACGAAGCACATCACACACAGCAGTAGTCACAGTGGACATTTAGAGGCACAAGTGCACAGTCTGGCCACATGCTGTTCAAATATACACAATGTGCTCAGTGCTAATTGGGGAGGGAAATAAAATTAATGTCATCTGTAATCATGGTACCTATTGACAGCTGAGTAGCACATTTAATGGCCACTGTCAAAATTATCCAGACACTCACCTGCAACTAATGATCCCAGTCTGAGCACCTAGCAGTAAATGGCATTGACTGTCTTCAAGCCCTATCAGGATCAGAATCATTTCCCCAATAATTTTATTTGAGAATCTTTTGGACTCAAAAAAGCAATTCATATCAGAGCAAAACAAACTGCAGCTGCCAAATTCAGGGATGACTTCCTAAAAGAAGTTATTTAAAGGCAGTTTTGAGTACAAAATGATGTGACTTTACAGATTTTTACTTTTTGCAGAAGTCTTGTACTGTAAATTCTAAACTCAAAGCACAACAACTTAAAGGGCCAAGCTTAAAAAAAAATTATTCTAAAACCCAAAGAAAGTTATTATCACAACTCCATGCTTTGAAAACCTGTGCTTGACACTCTCATTAGCCCTAATATTAATGGAGATGGTCTCACTGTAAAATGAGGATTGCAATAGTTTATTAACAAAAACGCCATCAGAACATGACTGAAGAGGTATTTTCTGTAAACAGTTTTTTAAACCAGCAACATTAATACATGAGTAAGAGTCTGAGTTACGCTTTTGTGCACGTAAACCTGCAACTCTTACTGGGACAGTTTCCACTAAAGTTCTCTCAACAGTAATATTTTTCTTGCATTTATTCTAGCTCAAAACTCAAAAGCTTTTCAATCTATTCAAAACTGTTCAACTACATGACATTAGTTCCTACTGAGCAAGATCATCTTTTCACTGATGTGCAAAAAAAATGTGCTGTTCTGCCAGAGAAAGGACATACAGTTCTCCTAAGCCATCAAATACTGCCTCAAATTTAGCACTTACTGGAAGGGCATTATCAGTTTCAAAGAGATGTCAGCTGATGTCCAGTGCCTCATGCGGAGACGCTGAACAGTTCAAAACACACGGGGGCTCTGTTAGTGGTGTTAGTGTTAAAAACCGGTAACGCTGGAAACTGGAAGGCTTTTTATTGCAAGGAAATTTTAGAGTTTCACTAAACCCCCAACCTCCCTCCCTCTGTGTAAGTCTGGTTTGTAAAGCGGGATGGTGCCCTGCGAGCTCCGCGGCCCAGCATTCTCGGAGCAGGCAGGAGCCCGGGCGAGCGTCCGCCGGGCGCGGTGCGCTGCCGGGGCCGCAGGCGGGCCGAGCCCGGCTCTCCCGCCCCCCGGCCCGAGGGCAGCCCGCAGCGGGGCCGTACCGGCACCATGGAGTAGGTGAGCATCATCAGCATCTCGTCGCTCTCGGCGCGCACGTGGCCGCGGGCGCGCTCCCCGCGGCGGCTGCGCTTGGTGCGAGCGGCGGGCGCGGGCGCGGGCGGCGGCCCCCGCACGGAGCCGTTCCCCGCCGCCTCCAGCTCCCGCAGCGCCGCGCCGAGCTCCCGCCACTGCGCCAGCAGGAACAGCGTGCCCGCGGCGCTCAGCGCCGACAGCAGCCCCACGGCGGCCAGCAGCGCCCGCCCGCCCGCCGCCTCCATCGCCCCGGCGCGCCCGCAGCGCCGCGCATTTATCGCCGCGGCCGGGGGAGTGCCGGGGCAGGGCAGGGCCGGGCACGGTCCCCGCTGAGCCGGGCAGGACCGGGGAGCTGCCCTAGGTCACTTCAGACGGGGACGCGCCTGGGACAGCATGTGACCCACGCGTGATTTCAAACGACTGACGTTGTACATGGGTTTTTTCAGGGGTCAGGCAGTGAGACCGCATAACAAAAACCCACGCGTTCGACAGACCCTGTCATCACACGGGTCCGTGAGACGGGTCCTGCAGTTCACACCATCACTGCGCTCTCTCAACGAATACCATGTGTCAGTCACTTACAAAAATTGACCCGTTGCTTTAGATGTTCAAGCACAGACCTTTCCCAAATCACTACTGCTAAACCTTCTGTCACATGGGATAACAAAATTTGCTATATTAAAGGTTAATTCATAAATCAGTTAATTCATAGCCAAGATAAGAAAATGAATATAACATAGCATATAACAGAATCTGTCCGAATACCAAGACTTCATGAAGAATGTAAAATCTCTTGAGCTCAAAACACTTTTCAAAAAAGTTATTTTTAAAACTGACATTTCAAATCAAAGCCATGCACTTTCTTACATTGATACTGCTTCAAATCGACCTCAAGAAACCCCCAGCTTTTGAATGCCAAGTTTCCTACAAGAGAAGGCTTTGATCCTTTGTCACAGTGACAATTCTCTGCTGCAACTGATCACATACATTTTGTCTCCATTCTAACTATGCCATTGACCTGTAATTCATGCTAATCCCACGGTACATTGACAGATGAACTACTGGGTCAAACCAAATCTGAACTTAATACACTCAATTCTGCTACAGCTGCCTAAGCACAGTAGAGAAGCAGTGATAGGAAAACAACTCCATCATATTAAATTTCTCATCTCTCTGAAATAAAAAATTACTGCAAAAAGTGCTGGTGTCCTCAGGCATTGCATTGGAGACTCTCCTTATGAAACTGCCACAGGTAGAGATTGAACAAGATGAGAGAGACACCAATCATTCCATCTCATCCCATGATGGCAGATGAGAAAGAAGAAAATCACCATACACCCAAAGGCATAAGGCTTATCAGCACAGAAACAAAGAATAGTTTGGGCTGAAAAGCACCTTTAAAAAGTCACTTAAGTCAAGCCCTCTGCAGTGAGCAGGCACACTTTCCAACAGACCTGGCTCCTGAGAGCCCCATCCAGCCTGACCTTGAATGTTTCCAGGGATGGAGCACCTATCACCTCACTGGACAGCCCATGTCAGTGTCTCACCACACTTACTGCAAAATATTTCTTCCTTATACCTAGTCTAAACCTACTCTAAGATAGTCTAAGGAATAGTTACAAAACCAAATGTGCAAACACTTGCTGAAAAATCATTTGAGGCTTTGGGCCTTGGCAAACCATTCTGAAGGTATCACAAAGTCCTCCATAAATGTGAATAGCCTTTCTGATGTCAGTGAGGGTTACAGGAATAATTGCTTCACCCAATATATCTATACCAAGCAGGACATTCCTGGGGGTGGAAAATCCCCTGGCCAGCTGGGGTCAGCTGTCCTGGCTGTGCTCCCTCTCAGCTCCTTGTGCACCTGCTCACTGCCAGAGCACGAGACTCTGACAAGCCCCTGAGTGCAGGTGAGCACTGCCCAGCACCAGCCAAGGGGTCACTGTGCTGTCAGCATTATCCCAGAACTCCAAAATGCAGCACTGCACCAGCTGCCAGGAAAACAAATAACTTTATACCAGCCAAAACCAGGAGACTCTGCAGTTGATGTCCAGCTTAGCACAGAAGTGCAGATTTGAGTTTTGCTTATAGTATTACACTTGTAAAGGAGAAAGAAGAGAGAGAAATAAGACCTTGCATAGAATTTCCCAGAAGACTTATCTTAAGCAGGCTTAGTTTATAATTCATAGGCATAACAAAATGAGTAAGAATCTATCTCACCAGCAAACTAAAACTTTCTGTCCAAGAACAAATAGAATTGCACTTCAGAGACCATACAGCACAACAAATAGCAATTCTTCATTTTTATTGTCCATTTCAAAGTGCAATGATTGAGTAAAAAAAAAAGAATATAATAATTATGAGCTACAATTCAGAGAATAACAAAACAGCACTCTTAGCACTCTTGCTTTCCCATCTGCCTAATTTTGCAAGGTTTTCTCTCCATTACAATCAAAAAGCAACTGAACACTGTTCATTTAAAAAATGGGCCATTGGATCACCACAGAAACCCTACTCAAGGCTGCAGTCTGGAACCTGCTGGGATGGCAGAGTTCTTCCTCTGGCCCCTATGTATACCAGAGGTTTATGGCAGCGTGTGCCCTTGGCTTGCTAGGACACACAGTTACACCTCTGGTGAGAAACTGCCCAGGTTTTGAAAGCCAGGAATCAGCTGACAGCACAAAGAGGTTCCCAAGACTGCCCTGAAATCCCTTTTAGCTGCTCCAGTGGCAGGAGCAGCTGGCTGACTGGCCTGGGGACATTCCTATCCCTGCTTTCTACTGAGGGCTCCCCCAGCCCATGAACAGCAGCTCATTCAAATGTCTCCTTGTTATCCTCTGCTACTGCCTGACAGTCCTGTGTCTCCTTCTGGATCTCCTGTCCCTGTGTAACACAGCTGAGATTTTGGCTCATCCATACAGCATTTGTTACCAGTTGCAATGCACTTCATGCTCAATGCCTCTGTTCCTTCACAGGGACAAAAACCAATGGTCCCAATGGTGAACAGCAAAGTAGGATGGAGGCTTGGGAATGCTGTTGGTAAATTCTAGAAACTTTACAGCTATTTTCTCACCAAAAACCCAGAAAATTTTGCTCAGTAGCAATTTAAACCCATGTGAGCAAAGTGTTATCCCCTAGATCCATCATCTTCTCACTTAGGTAGAACGCCAGCAAGCAGCACTTCAATTATTTCCTGGCATTTCCAAGCCTGTGTCTCTAAAGCACATCCTAACACGACTGTGCACCATAACTGACAGGGCATGCAAAGGTCACATAAATCTGTCCAAGGAGCACTGGAACCAGAAAGAAGTTGTCAATATGCAAACTGCAGAGGGAACACCATGTTTTTTTCTTTTTAGAATTCCAGCTTTGCAGAGCTGAAATAAATTACCAGGAAATAAAACATAGCATTCCCACAAGAGGTATTTTTGTATCCAAATTGCTCACTATGTGTATGGTAAGAAATATTCCTTGATTATCCTCAAGCTGACAATGTATTCAGATGGTGTCACACTTAACTAATGCTCCCACTGATGTTTTACTTTGTAGAAGTTGTTATTACTGAAGTCTCATCTATTTTGGCAGCTGCCCCAGTGATAAAGCACATTGGAGATTGGAACATGGTTTGCACTTGGGTAGAAAATGCTGGAAGAAGGACCAAGTTGCTGAGGATAATGCTTTTATGAGACAGTTAACCAAACTGCCTCTGATCATGCCATAACAAGATCAGACAGAATATAGTCTTTATGAATGCTATCAGAAAGAAGGTAATCTCTTTTCCTGAGCTAGTTAAAGTGAAAAAATGGTCTTTTAAAGCTTTCATAACCTGCCATGATAAGTGACAAATTTTATTGGATCTCTCTTCTTCTCAAGAAATACACCAGAGGTTTGATATATTCATTTTACCATTCCAAAGCTACTATGCATTCCAAACCTACAGAGTAGAGGGGGGAAAATCATTCTTTGGACTGCCAAACTGATGCACAGTGAAGGCTTTTCAGTGAATCTCTTGTGCTTTCCATTGCCACGGCTGACTCTGGTGAGTTCTGCAGCTGTATGTTCAGCAGGGATGTGCTCAGGCAGGGAGCCCCAGGCAGAGCTGAAAATGCCCTTCCTCCTCAGCCCTGCTCCCACTGCTCAAACCATGGCAGGCACCAGCAGCTGAGCAGAGGGGCTCCATCCACATCACAGCCACACTTTCATATTGGCACTGAAACCAGCACTGTTTCTACGGCAAAGAATTCGCTTTAAAATATTAAAAGGCTTCTGACTATGTGCAAAAAGAGGCTTGATTTTGAAATTCATATTAGGTCCTGGCATGTTCATGTTCAGAAAAAACTGGAGCACGTAGGTTTGAAATGTCTTTGCAGCAGTTGTAGGTCAGCCTCAATAGCAGATTTAGTGATTCAGACCACACTAAGTTGTGCGATCCACCTCACCCCACAGAATAAATTCAGGCTTCTATCAGGCACACACACCAGAATGCCTCCTACTCCATTTCTGCACATACATTCCACACAGATTATAGCATATTGGGTACAGGCTTGCCTTTCAAGGAAAAAAAATTACTGAAAGAAGATAAAAATACAAAGAAAATACTATAATTCTCATGATTTTCTATCAGAGGAGGTGTGGAAAAGATGGTGTAATACCCCAGCACCTTAAATCTTGTATTGTGCTTTTCAGTGGCACAAATATATAAAGCTCTTCGAGGAATCAGCCACAAATACCTTAAAAATTACTTCTGATTTCAATAAATTCCTACTTAGTACAGAGCTGCAAGAATAAGCAAATCTATGCAGAGGAAAGAATATGCCAGCTGTTACTTTGGAATATCTGGCTTTATTATAAAGCATAAATTAGGACTCAGGGAAAAGTGTTTCTTAATAGGTAGGTCAAGCTGGTGTTTGAAGTTCAAAATAAAACCCATAAATATTTGCAAGGGCTGCAGCACAAAGAGTACTATTCAGTGGCATCAGCAGAATGTCTCATTGTCTTTGAATGCACATTCAATAAATTGGAGGAAGATGCCTTTGAGATGTTTCATCAGGG
The DNA here is from genome assembly GCF_963513975.1 of Fringilla coelebs. Classification (NCBI taxonomy): domain Eukaryota; kingdom Metazoa; phylum Chordata; class Aves; order Passeriformes; family Fringillidae; genus Fringilla; species Fringilla coelebs. Next base: position 10,914,029 of record NC_140038.1, on the reverse strand, counting down.
CACTGGCAGCTAAAGACTATTTTCCCAGAAAACTGCTCAGAATTCCTCCAACACAGATTAGAAAAAAAATCAAAGCTGCACCATAGACAAAGATGACTTAAGGAGCAAAGAAAGAGAACAATTCAGACACCATGGCTACAGCAGCCCATTCATAATCTAAATTATGGGAGTAAAAGTAACTGATCAAAACACATGACAAATAGGAAGTGACTTAAAAGATCTATCACATCTTTGTACCACCACTGAAATCTGAAAACAATGAGAACTGTAGAAATCCAGACAGCTATCCTTGAAAATAGTCCCTGTTTTTTGCAGAGAATCCTGCAGTTCTGTAAGGAAGCAAAGGACCAGGACACTCCTCAGCTACCCTGGAACACAGTCAGGAATTAAATATTAAATATTCTGTGTCAAAAAAATCATCAAAATTATGTTCTATCCATGTTGAGATGCAAAACAACAAAGAATATTTTTTGGTAAAGGTATTCCAACAACACATTAAAAAATTGGAGTTTGCTTGCTGGAAACTCTCTTACACCATCCACTCCTAAGAGGCCCAAGGAGCAAGAGTGGATGTCTCTGGGGCCCAGGTATAACAGACTGGGAGAAATAAAACAGCTGGATATAAAATAGAGCAGAATTAAGATTGCCTCTCTCCACATCACATCACCATGCATGGCACCCACCACCTTACAGCTGCTCCTGCCCAGAGCTTTAACCAGCTCTCTGTCACAATCCACTCTCTGCAGCTCTGGGCAATTTTCAGCCAGGAACATTGAATATGAGCAGTATTCCAGCCTTATCCCCTCAGCTTTTTGTCATTCATATTTACCACTGTGATTCACTGAGGATTAAATATAATTTTGCCTATTTGAGCACTTTTAACACATTAATTTGGTATATAACTATAGACATCATAAATATACATTTTAAGACTATTTATAAACCCAAGAGAAGGAACTAGCACTACATAACAGCACTGTTTAATATGTCATTTGAAGAGATGTCAAGTAATGAATTTACTACTGGTATCTTTGACTTTCAGAAAACTGAACACAGTCATAGACACAAACACAGCTGAAAAATAAATGGACCAACAGCACTGGGATAATTTATAAACAGAGAGCAGCAGTGTGATCTCAGAACACTCCCAAGAAAACTGCTCTGTATTAGGTAGATTCTTATAGGCACTACATGCCAACTGATATCAAAACCATAGGACATATTCTTTGAAATAGGAAAACCCATTGCAACTTTAAAGACACAGAGAGGTAACAAAGAAAATTAACAGTAAAACCATGCATTAGAGTGACATAAAAATCAGCTATACTAAAGCAGTTAGACTTTCTCTATTCCAGTGACTCCATAATCTCAAGACATGGCAGAAAAGGGAACCAAGGCAAGAAACAGGAGATAAAATATACATTTTCATTATTAGATTGGACTTTAAATATGGTTTTCTAAATATAAATTATCTAGAAGCACAATTTTCAGAAAAGCTGCACATACAATTATAGAAGATACAGACATTAAACTGTATTTTGAGTATTTTGCCCTGTTCAGGGAGAAAGTGTGGAAGGCACTTGGGTTTTTCCAGGTGAAGGAAGGGGTGCATTCCCTTCCCCCAAGCCCCCCTGTTTCAGAGCTGTGTACGCCTTGACTTGCAGAGCAGAAAATGTGCAAGTCTGTGCAGATCTGGAAATGGCACATGGCTGTGACACAACATTCAGATTGTTCTGGGAGCACAGGATGGAGGGGGCACTCTGGCAGAATACTCAGTTCCCTTGCAGGCACTGGAGCTGCAGCCCACGTCAGGCAGCAGCTTGGCACATTCCCTGTCTGGGAAGAAGCCTCTCAGACTGTCTGAATCTGTGCTTCTTGTCTCCACTGTGAAAGATCTGAAGATACCACTAAAGGACTAGAAATACCACAACTCATAACTCAAAAAAAAAAAAGTAATTTTCTAAACAAGGAGCTCAAGTCAGAAAGACTTTTGAGAAAAGAGTCATTTTATCAGGTTTTTGAACATGAATGGCTGGGTGCCACAGCACTGCATCCCCAACCCACTTTCTGTGAGTGCAGGGGTCCTCTGTAAGGAGTAGGTTGGATGGAATAATGACATAGATGAGCACAACATTTGGTGTGTGCCATGTATTTGTGATCTGTATGTACAGTCTGTAACTGATGTTAGGGTAGGTTTAATATCAATGCAATTAAACATGATAATACATTTCTTCAGGTGGGAAAGCTGGAAATCTGTGCTTAAGCTGCTAGGTAGGGGAAGTGCAGCAGTGAGGAAGAACTGCAGCATTTCTCCAGCCAGAGCAGCTACTAAGGAAAAAAACCAAACCACCAAACCAAAATACTGATCCTTCTAGAGTGATTCACCACATTATATTACTCTTCAGTAGAGAGGAGGTGCAGACTGATTGTGGGCTAATCCTCAAAATTTTTTTAATATTCTACTTTTGATGTGATTTGGATGCAGATAAGTGTCCTTGCATAGCTAAGTGACTACACAAAGCCACCTAATTTGTCTATTTAGATACTAACTTTAGAATTCATGCTCATATGCATGGGGGATTGTCATTTAAGTGTTACAGAATTAGATTGTACATACCTGTAATAAATCCCAGAGACTGGCAAAGCAGAGGTGAGGATTATTTAATACATAAATATTTATGTGAAGCAAAGCCCCAATGATGGGTTTGGTTGTTCATTAAAAAAAGAATAGTTGTAATCTAGAATACTCTAAAGTGATTTTGACTGCTTATCACCCAAGCCTTGGATCAATTTTTTATTTAGTTCTATGGAAGATCTACTGGACCTGGCCTCTCCTGAGCCTGGAAATACAATCTAAGCCATTAAGAAAATACAGACCAGGAGATTTCCTCTTGATTACACTCACCAGCCAGTGGTTTCAGTCACCCAAGCACAGCAGAGAAACTTCCATCTCAGAACACTTACTAAGGAGCAGAGGGAATTATCACAGGCAGAGACTGAAGTAACACAACCATTCTGCTGCCAAGGTATTTCCTTCAGAGTTAGCTTAGCTAATACTGTGGAGTACAGCCCTGTGCAGTGCTGGTTTGAGATTATTTCCAAAGGCTTAATTCAGAATCCCTAATAATTCTGAACATTTCAGGTATTAAAATGGACTGGATTCCACCAAACACTGAGAAGGATTTTGCACCATTTCCCTCATGCTGCTGTCTGAGACAATCTTCAGCAAATAGGTGTCTTCAGGTGAATAAATTTCAGTACTGCCTCTTCAGCTTGAGTTTATCTTGTTACAAACAGATTTTTAGAAAGCACATTTTGTTTTACTTGTGTGCAGACCCCAGTAACTGTGAGCAATTTTGCAATGGACAAGTAAACATTTCACTGTATGGCTGGCTGACAAACACAATTACAGATAATTCTTACCTGTGCAGGTTATGATACATTCAGCTTTGTTTGCATTTCAAAATTTATCAGAAATGACCTGGATTAAGCATATTTACATACAGCTTTAAAGATAATTTTTTTACAGATTACAGCCTTTGCCATACATTCTGGGTCATGAATTCTGGGCTCACAACCAAAGAGCGATTTTGGCTGTTTCGCTACACAACCACAGGTAACTCTTTTGGTTTTGCCCACAGCTTCCTCTGCAGATGGTTACAATTGCCACACTGTGTTATGTAGCAGGAAAATATAATATTCCATCAAACTCTTACATGAGAGAGCCCAAACATAAAACACCTGTTTCTACAAAACTGACTTGCAGCTTTTACAAGGTGGAGCCATAATAATACAGGAGGTTAAAAGAATATTTTTCAACACAGAGGGAATTATCTTAAAGGAGCATTTTCAACCTGCAATTCTACACAGCTTGAAGTTGGATTCATTATTCGTCATGGAATGTTTTTCCTCCACAGACCATTTCAAAATATTTGTTACTTGTGTTTAACTAAACAGCATAAATTAAAAAAACACAACACTTTATGAGAATCTGATGAGCCCAAAATACTTCATAACTTGGCCTGATATACAAGATTATATAGTCCTAAACCACTGAAAAGTCCTTTTGTATAAACTACAAGCCCAGTGCACAGAAAATGTTTTTGCAAACCTGCTGTGCCCACAAGCAGTACACTGTGCATTGTGCAAAGCAGGTGCAGAGAGGCTTCTCTGGAGCCTCTTCACTTCAGAGACTGTGCAGCCAAAGCTGTCTTAAGAGAGAAATTGATATCACTAACAGCACTTGAAGAAGCAGATTAGAGGATTCAGAACAGCTAGAAGTGGTGAACAGAATTTTAACCTGATGGCCACATCCCTTCTTTCCAAGCCAAACTTCAGTCTTGCATTCAGTGTTTTAATTCTCCTGAGAAAATGCCTGCAGCACCTTCAGCAGTGCAGATGCTCTTAGCAGGGCTAGGAGCTTTGGCTAAACTTCCATTTCAGCAAAAGTATAGCATGTTTGTTTTGAACTTTCCATGGAAAGTATCCCCACTTGTTAAATAAAAGGATGCCTGAATCATCCCACAATATACCCAAGTGACCATCAAAAAGAATGTGATGTGATTCAATGACAGATCAGTGGATTCAGGTTCCCACTGTAACTGGCAAATAACAGAAATTTGCTTAGGAGAAGTAAATGGACACTGAAGCATTTTCTAAATGGGGCACCAGTAGATGGCAAATGGGGGGAAGAAAACAGGGGAAGTATTTGCAAGTTTATGTCACCTTTATTGCAGACATCATATAGAAGAACACTGCATGAGACTTGCAAAGACATCCCTGTGACAGCAAAGCTTAAAAAAAAAACAAGGAGAAAAAAAAAGTATTTAACTGACAAAGAATCCTGTAACAATCTGAAGACTCATCCTGAACTGCTCTGAACATCTTGCACATTTTTCCATGACAAGAGAACAGATTGTCTCTCAAAGCACCTTTCTCCACTCTCCAAAGTGTTGCTCTCAAATTATTCTGATGCCCACGGACAAAGACAGAAAATCTAAGACAGTCCTCACTAGTTCTTGCACATCAAGGACAAAAATCATCACACACCTCTTTCTTTTTCTCACCTGCTGAAGTGCCAGTTCAGGAAAAGGAATAAAATGAAAACAAGTTGACCAGCTAACAAGCTGAAAGTGTAGATGCTCAGGCACTTAATAAATGGAGAGTTAGCTTTAGACAGTGCATGCATGACCTGTTCCTATAATACACCATTACAGCTGCCTCTGCCTGGGACAGGAACACACCGTCCCCTTCTTCAAAACAGGGAGTGCTTCTTGAATTAACAAGCGTGGTCTACAATAGTCTCAAGATTTGAACTTATGTAGGCAGACTAATAGGAGAAAAATATCCATACTATTAACTCTTTCCACTTTGGCTTTCATTAGGAGTTTTTACTGCTATTCCATCAATCTGACACAGACAAAATGAGAAGAGCTGTTTTGGGGGGGAATGTGAGAGATCACTTGACTGCTTAAGACAATGAGGTGTTTGGCCCCAAGGGAGGCAAGGGCCTGACCCACAGCTGGGTGTGAACCCCTCCAGGACACCCCCAGAGGAGGAGGGGACCCAGAGAGCAGCAGTGCACAGCAGTCCCTCATGTAATTTGACTGAGAGCCAACTTCACTCCACAAACCTGGGAGACTGAGTGAGCTGCCCCTGGGCCCTCCCTGCTGGGCTGCAGGGCAGAGATCTCCCCTCCAGCTTCCCCAGGAGCTCCTCAGGACAGACAGACCTTCTGCTGACAACAGAGCTTTGGGTGAGTCCAGCTCAAGCTTCCTCTGGACTGCCCCTGGACTGCACCCCAGGTGACCTCTCAAGGTTTGAGGCTCCTTACCTAAGACTAGGAGACACTTCCTTACAGACTGGCTGTGAAAATGACCCTCAGAAACCAGCTGAACCCGTGCCCTGGCCCCTGGGCACCCCCTCACATATGGATTACTCAGGGGAAGAATGGTTGTAGTAAAGCCCAGAGCCCACAAACATCACATAAAACCCGGTTTTAAGAAAATTAAATCTCACGGACACAAATTAAGGAGCTGCATTCAGTCACACTGAAAGCTGACCATTTTGCCTGCATTTGCTCCAGACCAAAGAAATCACTGAAGAGATCTTTTTGAGCGTTCAAGGCCACATGGAACAGCTTTTATAAAGCCCCTTACATCAACAACATTTACAATCAAAAAGAAACCCACCAAAAACATAAACAGCCAACCCAAGTACCCAAAGGTGGTGTCTGAAGCCTCGTACCTGTCTCCAGACAGTCTAGGCAGAAAGATTTCAAGAAGCTCTTATGGATTGTTTTCTATCTAACAATATAATGAGCTTCTCCTAAAGCTTTTCTTTCCTTCCAGAATAAGAGCTAATGTTCTTTTTTGAAATTTGATGACCATGACACTCTAGATATTGAGCACCCACACTTCCCAACACACTCTAAAGTTTGGGGGTTTGGGCAATAAGCCAGAAAGAGAATTGTGAAGATTTGTGAAATAGAATTGCCAAATGTGCCTGGTGTTAGAGCTGCAAGCAGCACAGACCCTCTGCAGCTGGGCATGAAAGAAGAAATGTGGGCTGTGTAAATGGGTTCAACCAACTACATTGATATGAGAGTACTTCGGTGATTTTTTTCAAATGGCATTATCTAGGGAAACCAAACTCCAGCTTGCATGAAGAAAATTCTGCTGTGAGGCCAAAAAAGTCCATCTCTGCACTGAATAAATGTCAGAAAGGCCAAACAAGACAGCTCCTTACAAGACACCGCACAGAAAAAAATCCCATACAAAACGTGAAATGAGTGATTTCCAATATTGTGTTACTAAATCCTTCAAAATGCGCCTGCCTAGGCACTCCACATCCACCTGCCTGAGTGCACACTGTTCTTTGAGAGGGTGCATTTATGACAGTGACCAGAAACAGCCATGGGGGGGATGTGACAGGTTTCAGGGTGCAGGGGATGCTGCCAAAGGATGAAGGAGCTGTTTAGAAGCAGCACCCAGGCCCCCCCAAGGCAGCTCTGGAAGTGTGGCTGGAAATGAAGGCAATGGCTAAAATCTGATTGCCTGCAAACCCTCTGCAGCACTTTGGGCTTTGCTAGTTCTTTAACAACAGTGGACTGAAACAGACTCACACTCTGCAAGCAGTTCACTGACACAATTTTAAGGAACTGATAAGTTTTTATACACACAGAATATGTTTGTTGGACAATTTTGCTCCCCAGTGAGAGAACCTGACAGGCTGAACATCACCTGTTCCCCTGGCTGATACACACCTAAATTAGAAAGTAGCACTGGAAGTATTTGAAGAAAGGCACTTGCAGTAGTCTCAGCACTCTCAGTACTTGATAATTGACTTGTTAAGGGCAACAGGAAAATAGCACACTTGGGAAGTGAAAAGAAAAAATAAAAGGCTGGTTAAATTACAGCCATGTCTTTGAGTGCCTAGGAAAGACAGGCAGCCATTGTTACAAACCCAGGGATGTCTGAGAGTGCCACTTTAGATTTCTTTACTTTTATATAGGGAAGGAAAGGCACAGAGAGGAAAGTACACACATTGTCCCATGGTTAAACCCCCACCTGGCATCTGATTCTGTCCAATATCCAGGATGGAGCTACAATCCCCATGGACCTCCAGCAGGACCTTGTGCTCACACAGCTGTCTCTGCTTCCTCTCTCTTTGTCTGCTCACACAGCATGGGGTACACAGGGACAGACCCACCAGGGCTGTGCAGCCTTGGGGCAAAGCAAGCATTTCCCTCACACCTTCAAGACTGCATTGATACCACCAGGACATGAAAAGAATTAAGATCTGATGCCATCTCATCAGTTTCATAATATTGGCTCTTATACCAGTGATTTCATTGTCACTGATTTAATGTAAGTAATTTTCTTTCTGCCTAGTTACTAGGGGAGAATCAAGCCCTTATGACTAAAATCCAACCCTTATCACATTACCCTAGGAGTCACAGGGTCCCTAGAAGGTTACATACCCTTCTGCTCAGCTATGAAGAGCATTTTGCATCATTTTCCCTCAACAGCCTATTGTGAAATATTTAGAACAACAACAACAAAAAAATCCTGCTTTATTTTTGTTTAATGGTATAAACCCCAACTTTGTTAATTCAGTGAATGCCTACTCAGGCTCTGAAGAATTTGTAGTATTCAACATAGACCTTTGTAGTGAACAACAAGTCTAATTATTCTGGGGGCATTATGCAAAGTTCCAGGAATTCTTTGGCATGAGAGAAAGATACATTTTGTCTGGTATATGGAAATATTATTTGATTTAAAGTTGTATCCCACAAAAGTCAGTCTTGAAAAGGCCTTGTTTAAATATAAGCAATCACTTTCATGCTATTTCACCCATTTTGAGACTACTTCATGACCATCCTAATCAGCTTCCTACTCCTGAATTCATACACAAATTCCTTGTATCAGTAAGCAGATACATAGTGCTCTCAGATGAAGGAGCTGCAACAAAAACTTTAAGAGATTTAATTTTTTAGACATGCACTTTTGGTTAAATAAATTATCATGGAACAAGGATGAAAATGTGCTTGTGTGAGAAGCTGGCCATTCTTGGTCTCAAACTTCAAGCAACACTTGCTGACCAAGAAAAAAATTGAATTTGGTTCACATTCCTTATATTAACTTATTTCACTAATTTCATCATTCTGATGAGCTTTTAAAAGTACCTACTTAAGTAGTTTTTTTTGTACATGTATAACAAAGAATATCTAAGGATGTGGGTGCTTCCAAATGAAGCTAATATTTGTTTTCATTTCAGTTTTTCACTAATGAAAGCAATGCCTCTGAGAGCTCTTTCCCCAACAGCCAAGTTACTCTCTAGTGCTGAAGCCTGACCCATCACCAATAAAACAAACCACCAGCAGTGAGGGCTGGCTGCAAGCACAGCACTGGGAGAGGCAGAACTTCCTTTGCTCCTTCCTCCACAGAGCACCAAAGCAATGATGTGTTTGCAGTGGCAGCAAGGACCAAGTCTGGCTTCTGAAAAAACACGTGGGGAACACAAAGGAAAAACACAACCAGGAAACCAGCACAGAAAGCTCAACACAAGCTGCTGTTCTCCTCAGCAGCTGAAAACACAGCCACACTGAATGCCATAAATTAGTTCCAAGTCATGGGGAAGAGCTGGAAACTTTCTGTGACAGCTTTCTTGTACGAGGCTTTCTTAATTTGGTGTCTCTGAAGCAATTATCCATCTGCTCCAGAACTGATCAATTACATTAGCTTGCCCACATTAACCATCTATAAGAAATGCATCATGCAATGGACCAAAACCAGCCCCAAAACTCAGCTCCTCCAGAATGTAAATGTCCCCAGTCTACAAGCAGTAAGAACATACAAGTTGGCTTGTAAAAGAATAGAAAAAAAAAAAAGCTAATGCCTGACTTTCCTCTAAAGTTTCAGGAAGGCCCAAAAGTTATAACCAGCTGTTGTGTCTTTTTGAAATAAAACAAAGTAATTTTAAGACTTTCAGACTATCAGACACTCTGCCACAGGTTGTAACCATTGTTGTGTCCAGCTCTAAACACAGAGCACAGTAGAACTGAAGTTCTCCTCACTTTTGCTTGCACTGTAAACAAGTCTCTGCATAATAAATAGACATGGAAGGGTGTGTACACTTGGAAAAAGAAGAGTTCAGTTGTCCAACTGAAATTACGTTTGCTTCTGGTTGGCTAATCTGAGTCTCTTCCATGGGGCTGCAGTAATGCCACAAGAATTTGTGCTTGAATTCAGCCCTTATTCTCCCCAAACTGTCTGCATTATTTATTTATTTACTTTAATAAAGGCTTCTCAAAAGAGATTCTGCATCCAAAAAAATTCTAGGTCTCTTTCATCCTTCCCCGAGTTAAAATGATTCCAACACTGGAACTACTGTACAAAACCCTTAAACACCTCCTGCTCCAAGTGAGATCACAGTGCTCCAAGTGTAAGACCCCTTTCCCCATTAGATGAGTTTTCTTATTAAAGAAATGCTAATGCCAAAGCTTTGAGTGAATTCAAAAGTAATTATCTTTCTTCAAAAGAAGAAGAATGAAAACATTTTACGAGAATCTTTCACGTTTGTGGTCTGACAGTGGAAGACAGGGATGCCCAGTGTCTCACTGCCACAGGATGTAACACAGCCCTGCTGGAAACAGAATTGAGTCATTGAATTTTCCCAATTAGAGAGTACTAAGAAAAAAAATTATTTTGACCAATTTCCCAAAACAGTCTGTTTGGACTCTTGGGGTAAACTTACCCCAGAAGAGGCAGCAGAGCCAGCTAAGGATTGCCCATTGCAGACATTGAGACAATTTGGACTTCTCTTGTTTCAAAGCAGTAACAGGCACAAGCACCTTATTCATGCTTGTGTTAGTCTCCTCTATTAGCATCATCAACACCTATTCCTGTAGATCTTTGGGCATTACTTCAATGTTTCCTGTAATCACATAGTGCATTTCCTCAAAACAATTGGCAGTCTGAGTTGCCCTAAACTACAGCAAAAGGGAGAAGAACACAAAGCAGAGAAACCAGCCTTAGTTTGTACAATCATTCTGGGAGATATCAAACCAGCTGGGAGCAGAAAGCAAACAGCACATACCAAAGTGTACAGGACAGCCATTCCTCCTCCACAGTCAGTCCTCTGCAATGGCACTGAAAGATTGTGTCCTACAGAATGTCATTGACAGCTCCATACATTCTTATTTTAGAATAAAACATTTGGACTTCCTTGCTGTTGGGAATTGGAAATACCTTTAGACACACATGGCAAAGAGTTCACATAATTTCTGCTGGTTGTACCTCCAGTTAAATGACAAATCTGTTTCCTTGTTCAGAGCCATTAAACACAAACTATAAACTTTGTTTAATTCTCTGTTTTACTCTCCAGTCACAATTCTAATCAGCACTGGGCATGTGTATGTCTGTCACTGGCTGTTTTGCAGCAGATACACTGAGCTGTAGAGGTAAAATCACAAAAATTTCTTTTCAAAGCAACAGACCCTGATCTATTACAATAAACAAACTTCCATCTCCAAGCAACTGATCTCTTAGCAACAAGAAGCACCTGCATAAAAGATGCTACAGGGAGTGATCACCAGACAACCTATCCAGACCTGGAAGAGGAGCACATCAGGAGCCAGGACAGCACTCTCCACCAGCAAAAATCCACAAGTAACAAGAAGACACAGGTACATTTTCAATTCATATTCTAGCTTTTTTCTTCAAACTGCATGGGTAGGACATTAAATAAATGGGATTTATTTTTGTTTTGAGTGGGAAGCATGCCTTCTGGAGCTGCTTTGATCAGCTACTGTAATTATCTTTGTGTAAATTATATGCTGTCACTATCTAAACAGAGGGGTTTTTAGTAGAAAATATGCAGGTCTTTGGCCAAATTCTTGGTAATAAACCAACAGCAATGTGCTATATATTTGCCAAGTGTTCTATGAAGTTTCTTTTTTAAAAAACAGCACAGTGTTCTTGCAGAATAGTTATCCTAAGAAAGTGTATTCACTTCGTGCAACCTTTCAAGCTGTTTACATTACATAAAAAAATATTAAATCATTTCAGTTTTTTATGGATGTGGACCCCATAGATAAAAAAACCAAACGCTTTCAGTGTTTCTGTGGTGTCTGATTTAATACTTTGACTCTCAAGTGGACTTTTTTCATGTGTACCATGACAAAGTTATGGTGGAATACACAGTATGGGACAGACACTGCCAGCTGCTGCTGCACAGCAATGTAGAACCAGTTGGGAAGTTGTGAATTTTGGACAAATTCACATTTCCAAGCATCATTGTCATAGCACGGAAAAATGGATTGTAAGTGAGGTTAAAAAACTGAGATAGAAAAAACGTGAGGATAAAAATCAGGTGGAACAAGTCTTGAACTGACCCTGGGAATTATTTTATTCAGCCAAAGCTTGATATATCTCAGTTGGTGCTTGCTGTGGAAAAGTGCTCTTTCTTCTAGCTGCTATATCTCAGTTGATGATATTTGATTAATAAAGTCATTTGCAAAAAGAATGGTTTGAGAATTGTCATGCATTCTCAGTCTTTTTTTTTTTTCAAACACACAGATAAACTTTCCTTCAGGATTAATTTACATACTTTGATATAATACATGAGACTTATAGCCAGACTAAAAAGTCAAAAATTTAATTACCATTTCTTAGAGAGTCATCCCTTCTGAGTCAACTAACTTTTTGCTCAAATTGATCAAGGTATTTGCCAGCAGTAAAAGTACAACAGCAGAAACATGACTGTGGTAGAGAGAGCTGGTTTTTGCTGGAGAAATTAGAAACAAAACAGCAACCCTGTAGTAAGAGAATCCATCAGCAGCTATCTACAACAAACCCTCCTCAAACAGGTCTGCTTTGCCACAGCCACAACGAGGAGTCTGATCAAAAGCACGTCAGAGAGATTTCAGTCGCCATCCACAATTCATTTTCTGATCAGTTTTGAGTTAATTAGGGCTGTGGAGCTGCGATGACACTCTGACAGGCAGTAGGTGACAGCCCTGGCACTCCTGCAGAGCTTGGCACAGCCCCAGCTGGGTTTGGTGCCCTACAAGCACTGGCACTGCTCAGGAGAGGGTTTGTGTCAGACCAGACCCTGGGACCTTCTCATGTGGGTGACACTTCTCGTGGACATGGTGGGGGCTCATGAGCAACAAGACCTTTTGTGAAAAGTGCTAAAACTGACAAGGTGTTTTTCCAAATCACACCTCAACCACCATATAAAGGCATAAAAAAGAGGCACTGCTCTTTCAACAGTAATCCAAACAAACAGTAATATTCAAATGGAGTCCTACATTTATATATTTGTATATATTTGAATATATTTGTAATGTATTTGTTTCCCTGGCAAAGGGTTTAGTGACCAGTTAATTCCCAGTCACGTGCCAGTACTGGGGGGTGCTAAGAAAACTGGCTGACCAAACTGACTCCAGACAGTTGGAATGTCAACATTTACTACAGTAATATTAAGTTTGAAATCCCAAAACTTCTCTGCACATTGGAACTCACTGCAGACCTTGAGTAGAAAAGGGCGACAAGAAATTGAGTTTTGTGGACACTGGAGCAGATAAAGTTGTGGCCACCAGCAGCACTGTGACAATGCAGCAGCATTTTACAAGTGCTATCAAAGGCAGCTGACAGAACCTAAAATCTCAGAGAAGCAGGCTCTAGGGATAGATCCTATTCAGCTGTGAAACAAGGTAACCCTGTCATAGGAACACACACCAAAATTAAAAAAATAAAACTCCAAATAATAGCAGAGGCATTGAATGTAACAATCTTTCTTATCTCACAGTACAGATGCTTTTTCAACACCACAAAATCATGGCTGTGTTCTGCATTCCTCTTTCCCTTGCCCTCTGACACAACTTTGGGCTCCTACCTCCTCATTTACTTGTCAAGAGCCTCTTCAGACTGCCAGGATGATCATTACTAAATTCCCACCTGCAAGCTTTGCTGAAAGCTGTCATCTCTTCCTTCTCTCTTCCTCCTCCTCCTCCTCTAACCTAAACAACAGATGAAGTTGTAAGTGCTATTTAGATTAGATTTCATAGTAATCAAGTGGTACAGGATTAATCTACCAGGCTATAATAATCATTCAACACTGCTAGAATACATTTCCATAGTAATTAGATGGGATAGACCTCTACAGCTACACAAATTCCAGCCCACTGACTCAGACTCCAGAAATGACTGAAAAGGGGGTTTATTCCCTCATTTTCCCATTTTACTGTATTTATCTTTCTTTTGAGATGCAGAGGATTGAGTTGAAAGTAGAGAAGAGTCCTAAGGAAGGCAGAGTGCTGCAGAAGCAGAGTAATGAAAACTCCTAACTTTAAAGTGTCAGCTCTGCACATTGGGACTGCAAACCCACCTGTAATGAGAGATGTCTGACAGATGCAAAGGATCAGGGGACTAAAACACAGCGAGAATTCATTAAGTGATAGAAATAATTATGTAATAAAACAAATTAAAAGTAATTAAGAATAAAGAACAGCAGGTCAAAGACAAGAAAATGTCACAAAAGGAGTGCAATACAAGATAACCAATAAATTGTGATGGAAAACTCTCAGTGACATCCACATTGCATTCTGAGAGAATAAAAGAATTAGAAGAGACCACAGAATCCAGGGTGAGACTAAATAAATGTGCAGCCTGATGCTTACAGGGTAATTTACCTCTCACAAGGAATGGTGAGCACTCTCAAGGTTAAAAAATTCTCCTGATGTATTCTCAGCTTTAAACCCCGCAGCCTTTCAAGGGAACAAGACAATCCCTCTATCAAGGATGTGACATGTGCTGTACCCCTGGTGATAAATATCCACTTCAACTCAATTAAAACCTACTATTTTATTTTTCAGAGGTACCTTGCTCCTTCAGTCTATATCGACATTGGCAAAAATTGTGGTACAATGGGAGCAGAGCTGTAAAACAAAATGGGGTTTGTGTGAAATAAGTCTGTTTATTTTTCCAAACTGTTTAAACCTAGTTAAGTTGCTTCAGATGCTGTTAATACAGGTTACTAATACCTGGGAATTTATAACAAGAAGCAGATTTTTTTTTCTCACCTATGGAGAAGGAGAAAAGGAAGCAACTCCAGGACACAAGAATGGCTCTTCAAGGGTTATCAGGCATTTTTATGAACTCCTTCTCAAAAATAAGAGAGATTTTCAGCTCCAGTTCTATAATGTGATTTATGAAGAGTCATTAAGCACAAAGCTCTAACCAGAATAAGAGGTGTCAATACAGCTGCCATACAGATGTATGAGCTTTTCTCTTTACTGAGGACCTTGACATCATTCCTCACATTACCTTTTGCAAGAAAATGCTTGACAGAACCTAGAACATTCTCCTAGTGCTTTTGCAGCCAAGACTCAAAAATCAGTGATCTCAAAGGCCCTCTGCTGGCAGCTGCTTTCCCAGGTGTTGAGATCTGTAATTGCTGCCAGGCCAGACAGCCTTGCACATCCATCTGTTCTGTCCCAAAAGCCCTTTCCTATGGTGAGTCTCTTTTCCCCCACTGGACAGTGGGATTTTAAAAATTTTGCCCCATAAATAACAATCTGAACCCACAAACCCCCCTGATCTGAGACACCTCAACCAGCTGCAAGGAAAGGAAAAATAACTTACAGCAGAAAAATGAGCAAGACCAGAGAAACCTTCCTCCATGCACAGTGAGCCCTCTAACTCAGTTCCATTTCTGATTTTCAGTCTGCTCAGTGACTACTTACTGTCCAAATGGGTTTGAGTTTTTATGAGGAGAGACTTCACTCATGGGCTTAAGCTTCACTTAAGCTCAAGCTTCACTTAAAAGATGCAATGCATAAAAAGTGGGAGAAGTAGTTGGGTGGAAATATTTTTTAGGTGAATTTTTCGTGGCCCAGCTGGCTTTTGCAATGAAAAAAAAAAAAAAAGAGAGGTTAAAAATTCAAGCCCTGAAAGTCTGCTTCATTAATACTCATTGAAATGAAGCAAAGAACTCCTCAGTCCAGGAAATGTCAACTGTTTAAGGTCTTGAGGAGCCACTTTGGCTAAAGACTGTTTTAGATCAGGTCAAGAGTGTATAAAATATTCAAACCAAATACTTTGCTTTTAGTACTTTCACCTACATGGCAGCACAATCCAGGATGTTAAAATTATAAATGTAACAGCAAGTTGTTGGACATAGAAAAAGAAAAAGATTCCTTTACTAAAAACTCTAAAATCATGAAGCTGGGGCAATCAAGAATGTAAAGCCCAGTCCATTGCTATCTGTATATTTTGAAAAAACAGAAACCTGCCTGCATTCCACTGTCAAAACAATGATAAGCTTTAGCTGTGAGTATTTAAGAGCTGAACAAGATCAAAACTCAGGGTTCATTTTTAGAAGATAGAAGGGGGAGACTCATACTTGCAAAGTACACTGTGCAAACATATCAGGGCCTTCAACTCCACCAGGGCTCACCCTGCAGATGTAATATTCATACATCCCCATTGGGAGGTAGGAAATTGGTTTATTTCAGAGCACCCAAATGCATAACCAGCTCCATACTTGTCTTCACAGGGCATGTGAGGCAGTGAAACCACTGTGCACACACCAGAATGTCTTAGAAATGAAAAACAAACCAGAAAAACACCATGTACATCAGAGCCTATCTGTGGCAATGGAGTACAAACATGAAGTTTATGCAGATCCAGAGAGAAAGCCACATAAAATGGAACTGCACACCCCAAGCGTGGGGTTTTCCCACTGTAATGCTATAAACTCATATTAGTGAAAGGGACAGAGCTGATAAAATATTTACATACACACAGGCATGCTTTGGTTGTGGTGAGGAACAGCACTCAAGGAAATTCAAACTAATAAATGCCATGACATGATAACAAAGCTTGTGAATACAAAGCTGTTTCTCACAGCACACCAGACAAGGGAAGAGCTGGAGGTGTCCAGGATGGGACCTGTCCCTGAGCACTCTCAGGAGGGCTGGGCTGCTCTCCACTGCAGCAGCAGGGATGTTTCTAAAAGGTCACCTGGCACAGTGGTCATTTTGGACCATAAAAACCCCAGAAGCCTGGACACAAAACATCCAAAAGAGAGCACTGCATGCACCTGCAAGGTTTTAAACCCCTGCTTACTCCCTTTCCCCATATTCCCTTCCTACACTCCATGCATTTCCTCCTTGGGCCATACACACCAGGATTCTCACTATCTAGAAAGCATCTTTCCCACTCTTGGCTTAGTTTAACATAATTACAGCACTGATGGTCACTACAAAGCAAGCTCTCCTTTTTTCAGCCAAAGCACAAGACAGACAGGACAGCACTTTGCTGAATGTAAACTGTATCTAAAAGCTTCCTGCTAAGTAAATATATCCTTCAACTTTGAAATACTGTTGCAGGAAGAAACAAAACAAATCTCTTCTTAGTTATTTCCAGAGCAGAATTCAGATGTTTTATTAATTAAATATCATGCAGGTTCAAGCAGCACCTTTCTGTGGTTAAATGAGTTCATTCACATTCTTCTCACGCATATTCCTTCCCAGGTACAACAACTTATTATATATTACTTTTCAATTCAAAAACATGCAAAAAAACCTTCTAATTAATCCTTTTATTTTCTTTATGCATAAGAGACCTGTTGGCTGTCCTTGGGTTTTTCTTTCCTATGCTGAATGCTGGTTACAGCCTGAGTAAAAATATGGCAACAGATAATCTATGGCCCTGTCTGTTATGCCATATATTATATTTTTCAAGGTATTTAACAGAAAAAAAAACATAAAGAAAGGCATTACATTATTTACATTATGTTACACTCAAAGGTTGGCAGTAAAAAAAAGCTATAATACATGTCTCAGACAAAAAGCTGTGGTTCTGGGTACTTTATCTGTATCATTGAAAACTGCCATAGTTATTCTGGAAATTCAGGAACTCTGGCACTACAGGCATGCAGGAAGGGAACAGCGAAATAAGAGAGACAAAAGCTGGCAAGTGAACTCATTCAATGCTTTCACATGTGCTGAAAGTTTAATTTCTTGTGTTTTGGTTAGAGATTTGCAAGGAGTAAACCTCAGTGCTAGCCAGCAAAGTCGATATCAGAGATAAAAGGCCTGTCAGCCAAAATATCCAAAACTATGCCTCAGCATCAAGGTCAGAAAACCTTTGTTATTCCCAAGCAAAAAAATGTGTCTGCTTCATGTCTCTTTTGACTTGTGATGAGGCTGGTCCCAGCAAGCACTCAGGGCAGCCCCTCTCGTTATAAAGCCACGTCCCGAGCGGGTTTGCTCATTTGCAGGAACTACAAAGGGGCTGAGAGGGACCAAGCAAAGCTGAACACATCAGAACTTGGACAGCCCCTGCCTCTCTCCCCCCTTCTCTCTCTCTCCTGAAGCAAAGCAGAATCTTTGACAAGATGGTCCTGGAGACCCTGAACCTGATGCACTACAACATCACCAGCCTGGTGCCGGACACGATGCCCGTGGCCACCGTGCCCATACTCATCCTCATGTGCTTTCTCTTTCTCATATGGAATCATGAAGAGACTTCTTCAATACCAGGTAAATCAGCTTTAGCTTTTGTGCCACATTAAAGTTTTCAGAGTAATTTTTGTTTGTTTCTCAAATTTAAGTGACAAAGTAATGCTGAATAACCATGGTGTGACAACAAAATTTATTACGAATTGTTTTGAGTAATACAGAGTCTTAAAGACACCTGATAAAGGAAATCAGGCTTATTTAAGTTCAGAACTTCCATAATAATCGTGGCTTGGCCATCTGACATTTCTTCTTCAGCTTTATTTTGTGTATGCTAGAAAGCTGTAATACTATTTTACAACTCAGGATTTTCCACTATTTCATACTATTTTACAACTCTCATTTTCTTGTGCATTATAAACTACTTTTTGCTCGTTTTAAAGTTTAAGTCTCCCTAAATTGCCTTTACTCTTAACAGTTATCTAAGAAGCTGTTCAGATTTTAGTAGGTTATCAATCTTTCTTTATCTTTAGCACTGAAAACCCTCCATATCAGAACAAAATCAAATCCCCTTCCCTTCTGGAATGTTTTGGGGGCTTGTTTAGACATTAATGGCTCAGCTTATTTTCCACCAGATGCAACACCCTGCTGCATGGAGGAGAGCAGTGCACAGCCTCCCACAGGTGTTGGACAGGAATAACCCTAAACCAGTTCAGTGACTCCTGGAAGAAATTCTGGGAAAAGACCCTTGCCTAAAAGAGAATTTCTTCTCCTTGGGCTGGAGACACTGTCCCTCCAAAAGCAAGCAGCAGCTGTACAAAGCAGCCATAAATGCCATCTGTGGTGGGTACCACTGAAAGCACTGACAGTGGGACTTCAGCAGCACAGCTGCAGTTCCTGGGAGTTTCAGAGCAGGACTGTCTGTGTGAGCTGCCCAGCACGGGCTGTGACTGTCACATTAAACCTCCTTTTAATGTGCTCAGAGGTGTTTTCTTGTCCGTGAGCCCTGCTGAGACCAACCCTCTCTCCCGTTTCTTAGGGCCGGGATACTGCATGGGAATTGGTCCCCTCATCTCTCATGGCCGATTTCTCTGGATGGGAGTAGGGAATGCCTGCAACTACTACAATAAGACATATGGAGAATTTGTGAGAGTTTGGATCAGCGGTGAAGAAACATTTATAATTAGCAAGTAAATCCTTATTTTCTATACTTAATAACTTGAAAAGTGTTATATCTTTACAACATCTTTGTTACTTTATTCTAAAGCAGAATTGAAGTTACTATTTTCAAAAATTGTCCTAACAAAAGCCTATTACTTTCTGCTATTCACAGACCTTTTTCTAATCTTTTGTCTGTTTAAAGACTCTGCTATTGAAGTTTTGGTGAATTCTCCTAATATTTTTTTTGTGGATAGGAAAGTACTGTGGCTCAATCCTAGAAGTAATCTACCATCTATTTTACTATCCATTTATTATTAAGATAACATTCAGTTTAGGGATCTGGGCTTCCTGCAATGTGGGATTAAATCAAACTTTCATTTTCTGTGGTTTTAAATTTCTCCTTAAAGTGGAAGTAAATGCTCAAAGGTTATGGCTCCAATTCAGTGATTTAACTAAGTAAATACAGCATTATAGCGTTAGGAGTAATTCCACTCCAATTAATGGGATTATTCATATGTTTCAATTATGCACAGTATTAAACCTAATGCTAAACTTCAGCCTATCATTTTATTAGCTCCATTGCTTTCTTCTTAAATTGGATTAGAAGTCATGTCATGAAAAAGAAAAAAAAGTAGAAGCAAAAGATTTACCACATGTAATTGATAAAGAATCAGAACCTTTTAAGTAACAATGTCAATCAATTCATACTTTCATTAAGTAAAAGCCTTTGAAAGACAGTGCAGCATAGAGAATAATCACAGAATTTGCCACTGGATGCAAGGTGCTTCATCTCTATTTAAACCTCAGTAGAAAGAAGTAATCATGACAAGAAAACTGCTCACATTCCTACCCTACAAAGGTGTTACAAATATCAACTAAAGCAGTAAAATGTTCTGATAATGCTCTGAATGCTTTGAAAATGCTACCAACTCTTACAGCTGTCTTTCCCTCTCTGTGCTACCAATTCATCAGAAACAAACCAGGAGTGCTGCTAAACAATGCCAGATTTACAGCCAATATATTGTTTCTTTTCAGATATTTCTTGCTTTATATCATTGGCTATACCTAGAAAATGAGTATCTAACTTTTTTTTAAAGCAAGAACATAGAATAAAAGTTTCAGTGGATCCTAAATTCACTGCAAAACTAAACACAACCTGGCTTCCGCAAAAGAAAATCATTGTCATCTTTCTTCCCCAATGTCATCTGAACTTTTAGCATCAAGTCTAATACTGAGGTGCTAGTGCACAGAGAGAAGGACTTGCAGTCTTGGTTACAACAGCTGAGGTCTTTTGGAGGACTTCATTAAATAGCTTCATAAGGAAAACCTGCTTATACAAGGTTACTTGACAAAACCCTTCCTGGAAACATTATGATGTGTCTCCTGCATAGACACATGT
This sequence comes from Fringilla coelebs, assembly GCF_963513975.1. Lineage (NCBI taxonomy): Eukaryota > Metazoa > Chordata > Aves > Passeriformes > Fringillidae > Fringilla > Fringilla coelebs. The sequence continues at coordinate 10,893,501 of NC_140038.1, read as the reverse complement.
GGGATGGGAGGAAGAAAAATGAGCCTGCTGCACCTTCTCCTTTGTGGAGACAGCTGTCAGAATTCAACACCATCCTCTCATGTTCAGGGAAATAGATGGTATGCCCTGACATGGGAAAAAACTTAAATGTTAACTTTACCTCCAGGTCATGCAAAATTATGAAACCAAGGATATTTGCAGTCAATAGCAAAAGCCACATTCACATTACCTGAATGAAAAAATAAACTAAACCCATGTTAGTAGTCCAGGGTCTGGCCCACAGACTATTCTACACTGTAAAGAAACAAGCATATTGTTTCATTTCAAATATTTGTTCTGATTGTCTTTCTTTTGGCTGGATTCTCTTTGATCAGTGTTTCATCACATCCACATTTCTGAAATGCGGGCTCCCTCTAAAGGAAATTATATCTTAAAGCAAGAATGCTGTCTGCCAGCACCACCAAATTAATCTTGCTGGCTGCAAATATAATTATGCATATAATGGATTTCCCTTATGTGTCTCTTTAAGAATATTTATTATTTATGCCACACATACCATTGTATTATGATAATGCATATTCAAGTTATGCAAGTGTTTTTGTGCTTTCAATATGTGTCAGAGAACGACCAAAGAGCTACAAAAGAATACACAGCATTGAATATTCAAAAGTAAAGCTATAATTTAGTACACATCAAATATTTTACCTTGCCCTCTGAAATATCTTACACTGGGCACTGCCAAAGTGTATCATATATATCTACACATTTCTATGTATACACACTATTCAGTTTAAAATCCTTCATTAACTATTTGCATTTTAATTGAAAAATAGTTTAAATCTGAGCAGAAGAAATTATTGCCTTAATATAAATTCTGAAAGCATTGATCAGATTTTTAATTATGTAAAAGGAACAACATTTCGTGCTAAGCATTGTACTTGCTGCTAAATTAAGAATGCGAGTCAGCACTGGGAGCAACTGTAAAATGTCAGAATACAAATGCTGTATTTAGTCTATGAAACAGTTCTTTTATTGGGGGCTTTTTCCTCCTTCCCTCCCCAGATCCTCCAGTGTGTTTCATGTCATGAAGCACTGGCACTACGTGTCTCGATTTGGGAGCAAGCTTGGACTGCAGTGCATTGGCATGTACGAGAACGGGATCATATTCAACAACAACCCAGCACACTGGAAGGAAATTCGACCCTTTTTCACCAAAGGTAACCCAGTGTGCACTGACACCCTGCATCCCTGTGACACACACAGCCAACCCTCCCAAAATGCTGCTGGGTTTGTCTGAAACCCACCGTGGAGACCCTGGGGGGGCATTACTGGTCTGGGGAGACACAAGAATCTTCCCTCAGAAAGCTGTTAGACCCCACTGGCTCCTTCCCCTGTTCCTGTGTCCTGAGCCACTCCTTCCCTACTCCCTGATTGTCCCTCACCTTTGTACTGCCCGAGAGCAGGGCCAGCCCCCAGGCCCCCGGGGAGAGAAGGGAGACCCTCGGTGTGTAGGGCTGGGGACCTGAACATCTCACTCACAGCTGAATAAAACACCTGTGGGTATTCTGCAAAGGCCCTTTTTGCTTCCTTACCCTGGACCTGAACATCTCACTCACAGCTGAATAAAACACCTGTGGGTATTCTGCAAAGGCCCTTTTTGCTTCCTTACCCTGGACTACACCAGCAGCTATTCAGGCTGCTACAACCCATCCCTGGATTTTCCTTTCAAAGAACGATAAACCCCCGAAGCTCCAGAATGGTTTCACACCAGCCACTGACACAATTTGCCATTTCACCAACACTGCTATCACCACTTGAGGCATTATAAAGAAAGCAGAAAACCTAACCAACCTTTTGTGGCTTTGCTCAAACGCCCCAGCTCTGTCCGGCCCCGGGCTGGTGCGGATGATCGCAATCTGCGTGGAGTCAACCGTCGGGCACCTGGAGCAGCTGCAGGAGGAAACCACGGAGCTGGGCAACATCAACGTGCTCAACCTCATGAGGAGGATCATGCTGGACACATCCAACAAGCTCTTCCTCGGGGTCCCTCTGGATGGTACTGACAGCTCCAGTCTTGGGCCTTAGGATGGGTCTGAAATGCATATCCAAGGCAAATTCATTGATACCGCTCAGCAGTTTTGTCTCAAAATAACAGAGCAAGAACAGACCCTCGTGTCACCACATAATTAATTGGAATTGATTTAGTATCATGCTAGTTACAAAAAAGTTTTACATGACCAAAAATATGCAGTAGCTTGTCACCCACCTTAATGAATTGGAGCCCTTTAAAGAGATTTTTATGCACCAATTCGGTACGATTCCAATGTTAAATTATATTCATGGAAGAATCTGAAATCTTTCTACCAAACTTAATGAATGCTCTGAAAAGTTCACCTAAAAAATTACATTTTCTACAGTTTCTTCAGCCTATAACAGAAATAATATTATCAGAATGTCTAAATTGTTCGTTTCAGTGTTCTGCAATAGTCCTGCTTTGGCTCTCCTGTGGGAGACTCTTCAGTCTGGCTGACACACCTCTGTCCTTGTAGCAAATTACCAAGAGTTTCTGCAAAGATCTAGACCGTTTTTACAGTGTGCTACAAATGTTACCTACCAGTTGCTTATCAAATTCCCATGAACTTAGTGCAGTAGGGAACCCAACCTTATTATTAATTCTCCGAAGGATTTATCTTACTTGAATAATTGTTGTATCGCATTTACATTACTAGCCATTTACAACTAATGACATTTTTTTAACATTTCTTTTCAGAAAATGCCATTGTGCTTAAGATTCAAAACTACTTTGATGCCTGGCAAGCACTTTTATTAAAGCCTGACATATTTTTTAAGATTTCTTGGCTGTGCAAGAAGTACAAAGACGCAGTGTGAGTATCAACCATTCTACAGAGCAATTGCGTAAGATTCTTTCTGCGAAGGAGCATTTCCCTTGATGTTTTCCTCTGCCTTTTAGAAACAAAACTGTGACACTTGCAGAGGTAGCTGCTGAGGTCCCCTGTCTGCAGAGCCAAAACAGAACCAGGTTTGTCACTGGTGGTACAAGTAGCTGAATTCTGGGACCAGTTCAAAGCTTTGACCATCCAGTCCCAATTTATTCACCAAAATGTGAAACTAAACTTCATTTCAGACAAGGAAAAGCCATTGTATGGATGAAATGATTATTTGCTGTCCAGTTGAGGACAATCAGAGCAGGTTGCAGCTCATCCAAAGAAGGAAACCCATCTGTATTCAGGGCACAGCCCCCGAGGGGTTTTAACCCTTGGAGCAGTACCTGGTTATTGGATTTCTCAACACGGACTTTTGAGTCAAACGCTCATTTATGAGTTAAAACTTAGTCCTCAGTGTGATAATCCATTTCAAGGTTGTGGTTTTTTTCCCTAGGTAAGGAACAAATACATTTTGCCATTTTCCTCTTTGCAAAAGCACAAAGTGCCTCTTCCAGTTTTTGTGATCTTGTTTTCTGTCTTCTGCCAAAAGAGAGCCGGCTTTAAAAAGAACTGGCAGTCAATTTTTTTCATTTTGGATTTGTTTTCCATCTAGTGATAGGAATTGCTCCTTAGGAAGGACATGTAATAAATTGCTTTGATAGTGCTACATAACATAAGGAGAAGATCAGGTTCACCCAAGCTAATTGACAGTCCTTGAGCACTGGACATAAGATTCACCTCCTCTCATATTTACTTTTATTTTATTATGGCACTGATTACTGCTGATGATAAACTATTATGGCCCAGTTATTAGCAGAAAGCCCCTGCAAGCAAATACTGATATTTCAAATGCAGTCCCATGAAAAAAGAACTCGTGAATAAATTTTTATTACAAAGAAAAAAAATATAAAGTTTTCTGGATTTAAGACAATGCAAAGAACCACCACAGGATATGAAGACTTCTAATATTCCTCTGATAAACTTTGCAAAAAGGACCACTAACTATTTCTAATACATAAAACATTTACAAATACTGAGATCTTTATGGGGATTGAAGTTCTAAATACATTTCCCCTGGAAACACAAATTATCCATCTCAACAGTAACAAACCCACATTTGAAAAGCCTGAAGATTCCATTCAAAACCTTTTCAGAATACTTTTTTTTAAACAATTGCCTTCAAATCTACAATTAAATGAAAATTGCCCCAAAATTTATAACAACTTTTGAACTTTACTTTTTCCACCACTGGAACAAAAACTGTTGACACAGTATTAGTATTTAAATATGAAAAGTTTAAATAAACTTTACTCCAGGATACAAATCTGAAAATCATCCCTTGTTTTATCAATAAGTAAAATGAAAAAATTAATTTTACTTATTGATAAAACACAGTATAAATACAAGGCAATAAACAAAATCTTCAGAAATGGTAATACACCTTTAAAATACACCTTTGTTCTTTAATATAGACACCTTTTCCTCCTTTTCAGTCTATTCTATAAAAAGAGATTACGATTTCATTCCAGACTGACAAGCAATTATTTAAGAATCATAAGAAAATACACCTGGCCTAAGTATTACTACTTTTGCAGGAAACCATATAATTGTTCTTAGGAATACTTCATTTCTGCCATCCTTAGATGCTTTTCTTGGTATATCTCTGTATTTCTAGCCATGCCCTGGTGCAGATATTTATCAATATGTTGGATTTCATCTGTTTTCAGCAAGGATCTCAAAGGAGCAATGGAAACTTTGATAGAACAGAAACGACAAAAGCTTTCCACGGTGGAAAAGTTGGATGAACACATGGATTTTGCATCCCAGTTGATTTTTGCACAGGTAATGGGAATTTACTCAGAGTATGGCTAGTTTTGGTTTCTCTGACGTTCTCCTGAACACAGGCCTTGCAATTTAATCTTCATGTGCCTCTCTCAAAGTCACATCAGCATAAAGGGGTGCTGTGGAGTCCCTGAGTGACTCCAACAGGAATACTTGTATTTCAGGACCAGGTGCTTGCCATATTTATTTCATGGCTTAAACAACATCCCTAAACTCTTGCATCTATCCCTGAGTGCCCTTCAGTCTTTCCCTAACCCCTGTGTATTGTTTAATGTATTGCCTTTTGTTTGCAAAGGTTTCAAATTATCCTATTTTTTATAATCTCTGACAGCTCACCAACTCTTGAGGAAATGCAATAAACTAAGAAGAACCTGAGCTAAGAACACACATTTCTGCTTTTCTGCAGGACACCACACATCCATCAGAACATCAGCTTTCTGTCATTCTCTGAAAGACAAAAAAGAAATGCTATTTAGCATAAGAGAGACTGTCCAGAAATTGTGCAGTCTATAAGACCTTTGCTGGCATCAGAGGTCAGCAATCTGTGTTTTCTCAAAAATTACCTTTTTTTTTTTTTTTTTTTCCAGAACAGAGGGGATCTGACTGCTGAGAATGTGAACCAGTGTGTGCTGGAGATGATGATTGCTGCTCCTGACACTCTGTCTGTGACTCTCTTCTTTATGCTAATCCTGATTGCAGAGCACCCCACGGTGGAAGAGGAGATGATGAGAGAAATTGAAACTGTTGTGGGTAAGCAGGAGCTGCAAAGCCAGTGATGTGGGAATATAGTTTTGCTTCAGCAGTGATCTAATTTCATTTATCTAAACCTGACAATTTTAAGCATTTTCCCCAACAGAAGTGTTTGCAGTAAGACAAATGAACTACTATTGTATGTAAAAAGATTATGTTAAAGAGCAAATGAAAAAAATGTGAGAAATTTGTGAAATAAAATAAAATAGTAATCAACAGAATTGATAGCCTATTAGAAATAATGTGGTATATTCTCATCTCAGCAGCCACAGTGTAAAAATCAGCATTCACCTCAAGTTTCATTGAAATTATTTTCCTGTTACACTGAAATAGCAAAAGGGGGCACTTGTTTCAAATAATTCTAATCACCAGTATTTTTCTGTGCTAAAAAAACAGAACTTCTCTAAGTTGCATTATAACTCTAGAAGGAAAAGACTAGACAAAATTAAAATCATATTCTGCTGTCATCCATTTTGATCTCAAATTGGCCTCCTCTAAGTACTAATTACTAACTATTCAAAACACAATCAAGATATTCCAAATTTGTATTCTTCCCCTTCTCTAGCCTTCATTCAAAGCCTGACACTGAACCAATATAGAAACTAATTTCATCCACTCTTATTTAAGTCTTACTTCTGGTCTGTTAAACACCAGAAAATGTATCACAAGTCCTTTACTCTTTTTCTAAGGTACTTTTAATAATCCTTATTGTACTGTCCTCATGAGAGTACGCCCTCTCTCATTTTCCCTGCTTCCTTCTGAAGCCTTACCCTCCAAGGTAAGAATGTTGTCTTTTCCTTGTGGAAGTGCCCAGCTCCAAAGTGCTTTTTGTCTGGCAAGCAGCAGCCTGCAGCCCCTGGGCTCCTTGGGGCTGGAAAGCAGCAGTGAAGCTGCCCAGGGCAGCACATCCCAGCACTGCCCCTGCTGCTGGCACCTGCCCATCCCACCTGGGATTGTCAGGGAAGGGATGGACACCCAGCCACACCCAAACACAGGGGGAAAATTTAGGGTCCCTACAGAATTAGCTCCAGATTATCCCCAGGTTCTGTTTGCTGTCAGCTCCTGGAGGATTTGTGTTGTGCCTTGTTGATCTCCTGTGCAAAAGCCCAGGAAAGACCCCCAGAGTTTTGTTGCTGACAAGAACAAAGAGTGATAAGATGATAAGAAGATTGTCAATTAATCAACTAGGATTTATGCTAATGAACAATATACCAGATTTCCTCAATAAGTAAGGCCACACAAAACTCCTTAGAAGCTGTTGGATCCTTTCTACTACTTCAGAACCCAAGAATCTTCCCAAAATGTTCCGATATTTCTACAGTGTAAATTCCTAACCAATCTCTTCACCATCTGCTTTATTCCACAAGGCGACAGAGACATCCAAAGTGATGACATGCCAAACTTAAAGACTGTGGAGAATTTTATTTATGAGAGCATGAGATACCAGCCAGTGGTGGACCTGATCATGAGGAAAGCCCTGCAGGACGATGTCATTGACGGCTACCCCGTGAAAAAGGGCACAAACATCATCCTCAACATCGGCCGCATGCACAAACTCGAATTCTTCCCAAAGCCAAACGAGTTCTCTCTTGAAAATTTTGAGAAAAATGTAAGTTTTCCATCTTGTTTCTTACAGAAATTTGGATATTATTTATTGCTAATGTCTCTTACTTTGCTCAAGAACCTTGTGACCATAAGACAGTTTTTCCTTTGTCTAAGTCCCTAGTTAGCCATACAACCTGCTTATTACTGTTGTTATTATTATTCGAGCTGGGCAGATATTTTCCTGTCAAGATGCCTTTTAAATAAATAATAATTATAATATAGAGAACAGTTTTTCCAGATGTAATAGTTTTGATTAAAAAAATCTCAGATTGAATTTGTCAGACACACATGGTTGCCATTCTATCCCCTGACACTGGACAAAACAAAGAGGCTTTAGGGGGCTAGAGCCATGCCAGCAGTTCACACAGAGCTGAGGATTCTCTGGAGATGTGAAGCAGGGTAGTAACTCCTCAGAGACTGGGGATCTAGTGCCCATGTTATTCTTTTCTTCTTTTTAAGCTCACAATATTTTACAGACCATAATGAAAATGTTAAGTTTTAACTAACTTAATGCTGCGGATGTTGAGTAATTAAGTTCCTGTTCAGCACTGAATTTCAAATGAAGTTATGTTCTAGCTACCAGGAGAACTATCATCAAAAGCAATATGTGAATATTTTTTTCTTCTTGTAATCCCCTACTGTTCAAATCATCCTTCAGATTATTCACTCAGACCTCTGCTCTGCTGATTACTGATAAACAATCGGTTTTGTGAAACTGTATTTGTTCAGCAATACTAACCTGGAGAGATTAAAACTGCACTGATATGTTAGCAGCTGCACACATGAACACTGACAGCAACAACTTCAGCTTTAAGGAAAGAACCAGACTACTCTGACACACCAAAAACGGACTCACCAGTAAAAATACCTGAAGCAACAGCTAAGAAAAAACAAAAAAAAGAAGATATGAGTGTTCAAGCCAGAAAAAACCTTTAAGGTTGACCTATTTCTTATCAAAAAAGCTGAGTATCAAATATGCTACACACCAAAAATGAGCATTAATCCACCTTGTTAATATTTCTCAACTGCTGTTGGGTTACCCTGAGCAAAAAATTAAAGACAACAGCTCAAAAAAAAAGTCTTTGTAGAAAATTCAAGAAGAGAGTAAGTGATGAAGTTTATCGAAATTACAATTCCCTGTGAATAGACTCCATTTTGCCACCCATTATTTACATTCCAAGTATTTCTATCAAAAATTGATATCTTGCTTAATTTACGAGGACATTTTGCTACTAAAAATATTTCCCCTTGACCAAATATTTAACCACACATTTTCTGTCTGACTTGATGCATTCTGCTTGCCACATAATTATTGTGGCAGGCACAATTTCCCTCCAGTTCTCTAAGTGAATAGCAATCCACAGCATTATTTATGATAAGATGCCATTGTTAGAATCTAAACATTTTTCCATTTTCACAGGCTGTGCATTTGCCATTGTGCTGTACTGCCAGCTGCTGTACTTGCTCTGTGTTATAAACACTTGTATTTATCTATAATTTTTCCAAAAGCACAGCTCAGTTTATTCAAAAAAAAAAATTAAAGAGAATACTTCTGTCAGTCTCAAAATAAGAAAAAACAGTACACATTTTCCAGATGATTTGATATAAATAAACGGTTTCTACTCTATTATTGTTAAATAGGAAGTCAGAACATGGTTAATAACTGACTTTTTAAAAAAGAAGTTACACTGATGAAGAAAAATAATTTCTTTATAACCAGACTTTCTTTTTAACTGATCTACTCAATGGCAATAAAAGTAGCAGAAACTAGCTGTTGATTCTTCAGCAGTCCTGGGAATCCTGCAATTCCTATTTCAGCTGACAAGACAGAAGACAATTTTGTGTTATTTCTCCATTAAATATCAAAAATTTTAATGTTTAATTTTATGACAAATTAGTTCTCAGAAACATTAGCTTTATAATTACAAATGGAGTAGGCGTATGGCTCAGTGATTATCTTTAGACAAGGCATCAGCCTGTATTTCAGATATTTATAAGCTTTATAATGAACATTTTCTGAAGAACTTTTTAACGAACTTTAATAGATTTGAAGAGCAGAGGCTTCACTCCATTTCACAGCTTGTGGTGAAATCCCTGTAGTTCCCAGGACAAACACATGAACAGAATTCAATTGTTTAACTGTACAATCCCTGCTACCTCTGAATTTAAAAGGGCTGGTCCTTAATTCTGTCAGTGCCCGTAGCTGGGCCTGACTTGGGTGGGATTTCCAGTGTGAAAGGAGGAATTGCTCTTAAAAGTTTATTTCCGCATTTTTTTTAGAATATCTGTGGGAATCCATCAAATCAGAGGGTTTTGGGAAAGCTGCAAAAGGCAGGCCTCAGAGACAGCAGAACTGTGATTGGAGCGAAGCAGTCACCATGAGATTGGTCAGCAGAAAAAATTATGTAGGAAGTAGAAAAGTAAGGACAAATAGAACAATGGTGTGTGTATTAATGCTTGTCTAGAATAACTCCCTAAGCTTCAGAAAAGCATATCTAGAGAGATATTAGGTAGTTCTAAGCTTAATAACGGGGCCCTGTGCATTGTGTTTTAAGGCTCACCAGCATTGTATTTGAAACAAGCAAGCACTGTTTTAACTGAAGGTACGTGTGCTTGTAGTGATTGGGTAGACGACTGTCAATGTGCTTTTGCTTTGTGTGATTGGTCAAAAAAACCTTTCAAGTCAGTTGTAACATTAAGTTCTCAGTCTGTAGCCTGGGATGTGAGCTGCTGGCATCTTCCCACTGTCATAACCACGTAATGAGACTGATGCTGGAAAATAAAACAGCTCAAGGCGCGTTCCCAGCAGTCCCGTCCCGTTCCTGACTCGTACACAGCCCCCAACAGGCAATAATATCTACTACCAATTCCCATCCTTATTTTCACTGCTCTTATGGAGAAAAACCAGCCTCTGAGTTGACTCCTGACGTTGCTCTCCGCAGGTCCCTTCCCGCTATTTCCAGCCCTTTGGGTTCGGCCCCCGGAGCTGCGTGGGGAAGTTCATCGCCATGGTCATGATGAAGGCGATCCTAGTGACTCTGCTGAGGCGCTGCAGAGTGCAAACCGTGAAAGGAAGAGGCCTGAACAACATCCAGAAAAACAATGACTTATCCATGCACCCCATAGAGAGGCAGCCTCTGCTGGAGATGGTTTTTACACCCAGAAGAAATGCAAGCGAGAGTCAGGGGGATAGAATGGATCAGCACTAAAGCTACAGGATTTACTCAACCACTTAGAAATATTCATCATTCCTAGTTAAATACTGAATGCAAAACGTTTTGTTGCCCCTAAATGACTCCAGGTGACACCTTGTTCTGCCTGTGCAGCAGAACCACAGGCCACAATTGGTAAGACTGAAAGTACAGAATAGTTTTGTTTGTGGATGAAGCCATGCTATACAATTCCTGATTGCTTTTTAAAACTATAGAGTTCAGACAAAGTTATGCCTTCCCTTTCAAACACTGCCAGTTCTGAGGTTTGAGGGTCAGCAAACCAACATACCTGATGTGTGCTTAATTCCCTTTTCCCCCACCTCCCAGAAGCTGGACCTAGCAATATTTGACCACAGCAAAAGCTCTAATTATCCGTTTTCAAAACATCTGAATGAATAATATTAGTTCATTTCAAGACTAAGAAACAATTTGAAGTATTTAAGACATCTATAAGTTGTAAAGAAATGTTTGAACAAGAAGCCATTCAAACATTTTTCTTGACCATGTTGCTGGCCTGTTAAACAGCTACCAAAGATTCACAGTGTCACACAGATTTTTCCAATAGCAGTAATTTGCAGAGTACTAGGTAATACTGGTAGTTGAGATAACTGTTGTATGTTTTTAAAACCCAGTCTCCTGCTGCAGGGGGTCTGTAAACATCTTATTAATAAAGGCCAGGTGAGAATGAGGCAATGAGCCCCAAACATGCCACCAGCATTCCATGGGTGGGTGACTTTCAGCCCCACCTCCTCACATGACTGACTATAGAAATTTCCCACCTCCCCTCATCTCGAGTGAAGGTCAAATTCCCTCTAAACTGCCTAACCTGTGCCAAATCCTATTTTGACCTGGTTTTAGTAGCTCAATTCCACTTCAGAGAGTGGAGTTGCTGCCTAGGTTCCCACACCACAGCAGGAGACAGTGTCCCCTGCTCATGATCCAAACAACTCCTGGTGCTTCTCCTGTAAGAGCTCGGGGCTGTGTCCTGCTCTCCAGCATCTTGCTCCATGCCCACTGATGTACAGAGGTCCTGAGCTTATAAAAATAAACACTCACAAGAGGCAAATGTCACTGGGTAAGTGCCCAGAGTTTGGTAGTGAAAAAGGAGAGAAGTTCTGAACTAACAAGCAGATTTCTAGAAAATGTTTTTCAAGGTGTTTTGCATACACAGGTTTTTAACTATAAACCAGTCTGGGGTTTGTACTTAATCCTTAACAGGAAAAAGGGACAACTACTCAACACTTCTGTTCAGAATTGACCAATCTTGAAATCTGTACAGTCTGGACACTGATATCTTTACTAGCCTAATGAGGAGTTGCCAACTTGGTCAAGAAGAAAAAGATCTTCCTGGCTAAACAACAACATTCCTTGACAGAGACCTCCCATTTTCATTAAGCTTGAGTTTTCATACTGTGTAACAAAGAAAAGGATTTTCCAGATAAAGTGCCTTGATAAAGACAACTAACCAATGTAGAATAGGCTTTATATTAACCTTTTCCTTCCAAGTCATTTATTCTATAATAGAAGTCAAGAAAAAAAGGGAAAAAAGAAAAATTGTGTCTTTACTTTGAAAATATAATTAAAATTGGTTAATTAATCTATTCCTTCAGACCAGTGATCTCAGGCACAAGTCCAGCAGGGAAAGATCTATCCAGTAGCACAGAAAAACTGCAGAGACCCAACAAATAATCATGTGCCTCACCCAAAGGTAATGAATTAGACTGGGAATGGTGATGAGGAAGAGGAGCTGCCTCTTTAGGGTAATTCTCAAAACAACACATACAAATTTTCTACAGTAATTTTAAAAAAATCAAACTTGAAAGCATTTATTGAACAATTTATTGCAGCTAGGTTACTTTTAAAACTTTCTCCATAACCTTTGCATTATACCAAAAATTACAACAGCAAAGTGCAATCATGTACCACCTGGACATACAGACAAAACTGAGCAGTTGAAGACACAAATAAATAGGATTTAATGGTAAGACTCAATCATCTCTTCCAAATTAAAATGTTCTATGTTCTCTAGGACTTCTATTTTTTAGGTCATGAAGTGCCACAGTGGTATGAATCTGTGGAATATCTAATGTGACCTCTGTTTCTACATTCTTTGTACCCTTTAAATTAGGAAATTGATAAAGCGGTTGGGAGAAGAACGAACAAACACAACCATATTTAAAACCTTTTTACTCTTTCTGTATCATAAAACACTTCAGGGTGCTCCAGTGGGCATGTATTTCTTATTTGCATAAGAACTCTGAAAAGAAATCCACTGAAGGCTTTTTTTCTTGGGAATAAACTACTATTTTATACACAGGATACATATCTTTGCTTATTTCACACACAAAACCAATTTTGTAGTGATAATTTACTTTCTGATTTTCCCACCTCGCAATTATAGGCCTCCTCCAAGTAAAATTTTTCACAAGCTTGAAATTAATAAATTATCATTCAAATTTTGAAGTAATTTTATGAAATCAAATAGATGAAAAATGCATGCTGCTCTGATTTCTTGAATGTATTCTATATTGTTGAATTTGTAGGCAGGAACTTCAGAAAAATGACTGCCATGATTATTCTATGGACCAAATAAAGCAGTATCGTTTTTTACTTTTTCTCAGCAAAACAGCAGAGTTATTTCCCACTGTGTCTGATCTGTTTTGAGCATAGCATTTCTGGTCCTGGTTTTGGTCTACAGCATTTATTTTGGGCCATATTTGGACAGCAAAGCTGTAATTAATGTGAGCTGTCAGCCCATCTGACCCCTGCTCTCCCTGACTTTATTGGGGCTGCTCCTCAGCGGTCTGTTTGCATGAGTATTTGCACTGCCAGCTCCATTCCCCCATCCCATAATCTCTCACCTGCTTGAGAGCTGCAGCTGGGGAAGCAGAGTTCCAGAACTTGCCATGTGGGTACGAGCAGATTCAACCTTTCCCTGTACAGAACAGAGCTCTGGTTTTGAGCAGTGTTTTACTGCACAAACTCCAGTGGCTTTCTGAACCACATCGAGCCCAGAGTCGTCAGGTGGCTGCTCCATCGACGTTCAGTGCATAACACACAACAAACTCAGCTGTGTTTTATACTTCACTGTGATTATGGGCTGCTCACAGCACATGGATGTGGATGTTGTCAGCAAATAAAATAAACATCAAATAAAAGTTGTATGCAAAAGAGTTTAAAGTCGTGTTTCATCATGTTTTCCCAATGTGAGAACGACGAGATTGTGTTAAAATGCATGAGTGTGTCTGCATGAATTAACAGATCAATGTATTAGATATAAGGATGAAATCTACCATGTTCTAAAATCAAAATTCCCACTGATTTTAGAGACTGTATTATTGTCAAGAGATTTTTCATTATAGGAAGAAAACATAATTAAAATAATTTCAATTTGTATAAGACTACTTTCCTAGGAATGCACTTTATCAAAGCTTTAAAAGAAGGAAGAGGTAGGTTTTGGTGGCTCTTAAGATAACAGATATTTTGAATATAACCAAAAAAATTGGCTTAATGATACAAATAAAGGAGTCAGCTATCAGTGATAAAAGTATCTAAAGTAATAAAAAAAGATGAAACAAAAAATAATTAAACTGACTCTAAAGTTGAAAGTAAAAAATTTAATCTCATTTTGTACTCATAAAAAGATAGCACGACAAATTCCATTTGTATCCAATGCCTAATTTTTTTCACTGTCAAATTAAAAGCTTTCAGCATGATAAACATCTGGCTGAGTGACAAGGAACTGGAAGGTAGTAAATGAATGGCACACTAAAAAACAAAATTTAAAAGATCACAAAACTCTTCAACATAGCTGCAAACAGATTTTTCAGACACTGACCTGATCTTGAGATGCTCCCAATGAGAATAGTTATCCTAGAATTTTACAAGCCTAATTAGTAATTTTTAAACATTAATAAACAATTTTCATTTTATAGATTGTTCACTTTCTGTATTCCCCAATACAATCCAATGTTATAGACACAGTTAATATCCTATTAAATTCAATTCTAACCTCAAAAGAAAATTCCACTTGACAGTTTCCAGTAGAAAGGAATACTGTAGTATCCTCTGTCAAACAGAGGATACTACATAGATAGAGGAAAATAGTTCAGAATTTAAACCAAATCTGCTTGAAGTAAATGCTTTTGTAATTTAAAACTGGAATTGGCAAGGAATCATCCCGCTTATTTAATATCCCATTTATTTATTATTCCAATTAGCATAGAACATTTTCCAGTATCACCTTTTGCTAAAAGAATTCTCCCAGTCTAGTTGAATCTTTATGTATCATTTTGGCACCAAGATCAGAAGAACCTAACTTGGTAGGGCTCAAAATATTTCTGAGAAACTGTATTTTGCTGGTATTTTAAGTACAATTCAACAATTAATTTGATGTACTGATACCAACACACTCTCTCAATATGATATCTTAATACAATATTTTCTCTCTTGCTGGCTTAATTTAATGTAGTGCCTCTATGGCATTATTCCATAGTAGCACAGCAATCCTTAAGGAAACATTCTGGTCTTTGGAATTAGATTTTTATGAGTAGCAGGGCCCAACACCTGATGGAGCCTCACCACACTTCTGCAGAAGGTGCCAACTTAGCCCAAGAATTGAGCAGGTCTTCATAATAACTCTTTATTCTTTAATTAATTGCTGGTCAAAATCAAGTCAGATTCAAAATAGGGCATATTTGGCACAATGTGCACAACTCTATTAACCTGATTAGAGCTGAAATACCTCCCACTGGATTTCAATCATTTAATTCCTCTTTAATTTCAGAAGGGCTGATTAGCATTTCACTCAATGCCTTATAAACTTACCCTTACCTTGTAATGATATGTAGATGGAGTTGAATTTCATTCTCCATTTAACAATCATTGAAATATTCTTAGCAAGTAATTATAGATCAAGATAACTGTATTCAGAAACTGCACCTTCTAACACCTATATGCATGTTTGTATTTATAGTCATCCTTTTTTAATTCCAACAAATATTGGAAGATATTTTTCAGTGTTAAACAATAGTTCAAGAGAGACATGAGAAGAGTATAAATCAGTATTATTATAATATTAAGTATGGTGGTAACTGCATTAAGAAAATTGCCGCTTACTGCCATTTCAGAAAGCACATAATTAAATTTTGCAAAAGAACTCGGTCCAGCTGCTGAATGAATTCTAAAGCAGCTCCAAATGGATCTCTTTCTGTTTGAAATGTTTTCAAATGGAGTATTACAGCTCAGATGTATAAATACAAATGCAACTGTATGCATGGTCTTCCTTCTAATGTTAACAACAATGCAAAGAGAAATTCATTCTGCAGAAGTGTTATCAATCCATTGTATTACTTCATCTAATGAACTCAAAGCACGTTATGAGAATCAATTAAATCTTGCAATGAAGCTGATTTCATAAATGCCTGCCTCAAGGAAAGGTTACAGTAAAAAACCAATGTAACTGTGTAGCTCTGGACCTAATTACCCACGGACCCCTTCACTCAGACAAGGTTTGGACAAAGCCCCGAGACATGAGGACAATAATCCATTTTCAAGGTCTTTGCTTGGGTGTCAGGATATATTTGAGTCAGCATCTATGAGGATGGTGTGAGTAAACAAGATTGCATACACAGTAAACATTTGCCTAGATAAACCATGCCATGAACAGCCTAACCAAAGGCTGTGGAGCAGGAACTGTCCCTGACAATACTTTGGCTCCAACCTGAGTAAAACTCAGGGACAGCAGAAAGTTTCAGACTAAAGGGACATAGGAAGATGAGCCAGCTCCTACTGTCAGTGTGGCTCCAGAGAACCTGCAGGGGAAGATGATGGCAGCACCATCAGGAAGAACATCTTGTCAGAACTGGGGACAATGCCTTGTTGGAACCCCCACCTTGGAAGGAACAGGCTCGACCTTAATAACACATTTGTATAATTTTATTACATAATTGAGATGCAAGAACACTTCAAGAAGGATCTATACATCTTGTTAAAACATGCCAGCTGTGATTTACTACTGCTTCCTTATCATTATTAACGAGGTTGGCAGTAAATTATTGTGTGTTTCCCTTTGTTGCAGGCAAATATCCCACTTGAAATAACCCCTGCAAGAGCCTCAAGCTTTGGTTGGCTGTTTTTTCAACAGCTACTTAAAATTACATCAAGGAATGAGAGCCCCCCATTTTCAGTTCCTGCTTCTCACTACAGCTCTTTGCCACAATAGCAGCAGGTCACCTGGCAAATACAGAAGTCTGTTGAAATTCTCTTAAATTAGTCTCTTATCACTAATTGTTTCTGGAAATGCCATGGAAACTGTGACAACTCCACAAAGGATTATTTTTTTTGAGAACGGCATCCTAGAGGGTTAAAGGTTTTTGTGCAGCACTCTAGTACAAAACACTGACACAAGCTGGTGAGGTTTGTGACCCACAGGAGGAGGAGGTTTTTGCAGATGACACAGAAAAGTTGTACTCCCTAGTGAGCATTTACTCTCCTGGGCTCTTTGGACACTGTGCTCAAAAAGCCTGCGAGAGAACTCAAGCTTCAGATGGCCAAGGCTCAGAAATTTGCCAATACTGCCAAAAGGATAATCCAAGTACATGTATTTGTAAAAAGAAAACAGAGCAAACTCACCACCATACCAACCAACAACCCGGAATATTTCCTGAAATAGGGGCAATGATGCAGTGTGCAGTATTGACATGCAGGAATGGTGTCCAAATTTATAAACTACTATAAAATCAGTTTTGCCATATCCTTTAAATTTGTCAAGTTACGGATCATAAATTTTTGAGCAGATTCAATAACGGACCTACTTAAATTTCAAAATACTTATGAAATATTCTGTTTAAGCCTGCTAACATGTATCTGCTTCCACATTGATTTTTTATAATTAAGTTTTTAAATTCCCAAATCTCCTCTGAGAATTTAAGGAGTTCTGCACAGAACAGAGAGCAGGAGCAAAACATGATTAGAGCAATAGGAGATTAAATACAAAGCATCACTTCAGTGTTTGGCTTCTGAAGAAGCTGATAATTTAGAAGTGTGTTTCAGTGACACCATAGTCTTTCAAACAAAATACCACAGACTGGACTTGGATCAGAGTAAAAACCCTAAATGAATATTACTGGAGGGGAGCCTTTACAAATACAGGGAGTATTTTTATATTGGCCCCCAGTCTGAAAAGTTAAAAGTAAGCTAAAGTGTGACATTTATTCACCAAGCCTTTAGAGAACTTACAATGTGTGCTTCACAGGGGTTCATCTCAGTATTCTGAGCAAGTCTAATGCAATGTCATGTAAAGCTAGTGGGATTTAGAAGTTTTATGACTGCTCCTGAAAGTAAGGAAAAAATAATCCTAAACACATTTTGAAATTAATAGCAAAGACTCCATGTTCTTCTAATTGATTAGCAATTAACAGCAGTACCCATGTACAACATAAATCCTAGATTGTCTTCCTTTAGCCTGACCTCTGAGATACTGTATAGTTTACCTCATCTGCAGAGGTTTGCCACTATTATTTTTATAGTATTTTAATTCTGAAATATTAAGGTTGCACTTTGTGCATGCAAAACGTGTTCAGATTCTGAACTGCCTTGGAGAAAAAAGCGCTTATATCTGAATTGTCTTCAAATCCATTTCCAGTGGATAGAAAAAAACCTTTCCAAATCTTGCAGATTTAACTTCAGGTTACATTCAGGAACAAATGCTCACAGATTCTTGCAGTAGCCAGGTATTCTCTATTAATTTCTATACAAAAGTTAAAACACATACCAAGGAAAACTAAGATTTAATTAACACCTCTTGAGTGCCATTTCTAAAATTACCATTTGACCACAAGTATTTTCTAACCCTTCAGTATAATTTGGGGTTTTGGTGTTACAGAACATGCAGAAATGGATATGCCTTAACCATGCAAGCCTGTAAAGCATACAGTTTCCTGATTACTTTAACATAAGCACTGAGAAGTTTAATGAAGAGAAATAATTGCCCTCCCCTCACTGGGTTGTTAAAAGATGTTTTATGCATCACGTCTTTTGTGTGTAACCTTGTATGGAAAGGGAGGAACAAAGATTGTTTCACCTACTGCATGCATAGATACATGCAGAAATCAAAGAGCAACCTGTACATTGCTAATCCCATTTACTCAAAAATAAGGATTAAGCAATGACACATTCTTTTTGTGTGCTCTCATCTAAAAAGTTTTTGTACTTAATGTAATAAAAAGTGGAAGGGAAGAAAATTTTTAAACTATTTCGAGTCCCATATATACCAGTTTTCTAAAACATGCAGCAATACAAAAACACTGTATCTGAAGGAAAAAAACCCACACTCCTAATTTATTAGATGTGATGGAGCTTTCTTAAAAAGACAAAAATTTTGTGCCCACAGCTCATTAAACAAAAGTAAGCACAAGAAATAAATTGGACTTTCCTAATCCTGGTTGCACAGAACTCAATTCCTATTCACCAAACAGAACCTTTTTGTCTTCCTCCCAGCCCTTGGGGAATCTTGTACCAGGGAGAGAAATGCCTCTGTAAGCCACAAACCACAAAGAATGAAATGGGATCACTGGACCTAAACCACACAACTTCTTAAGCAAAAGCAATTGCTTCTGTTGAGAACAAACTGGATGAACACTTGAACTCTGATATTATCCCTTAGAAAATGACAGAGCACCATGTGGATGAAATATAGACATCAAGAGTCATGCTAAGGAAATACACTTGGCAAACAATTTTCAGTTTAATTATCTCTCAGGAGTAAAAATATCAGTTAATAAATCTGGACTGTAAAGTCAAGTCTATTGTGCTTTCAAAATTAAATGTACAAAAGAAGCTACATCAAGACTTTTTAAAATTATTTAGGGAATAAGTTGCCTCCAATATCTCTTCAGAATTAAATATCTTTTGAAGACAAACAACAAGAATGAAACATTCATTGCAAACTGGCTTAAATTATTTTTCAGGTGTCATACATTAGTAGAAACATGTTTTTTGCCAAGAGGGCATATCATTTTTGGGCCTAGAGCAATGACTCCCAGAAATAATTATCTTTTATTAGACTGATGCTTGTGTACAAGATAAACAACTGATAAACAACAGAGCTGTCCATCACAACTATCCTGTGAGGCTGTTATTAAAGAATGCCAAAGGACTGATTGTTATGGGGGTGATTATATCAAGTACATGCATGCATATAAAAAGTTAAACACTCGAAATTTATCCACTGGCAAAACCCCATCACTGGTCAGAACACCCAACAAAACTTTTTTCTTTGAAAAAAAAAAATCCCATTCAATTTTGCATAAAAACACCAGTAAAGAAATTAAAAAGTCTCAGAACATGTATTAAAAGATGCAATATTTTTGCCTCACATAAGGCAGACTATCTAAGGCATCTTGGCTGTATCTAGTTCTTAAAAAGGTAAAGGGCAATACAAAAGCCTAAACAGACTTTATCCTGTTCCCATTTTAACCAGAAGAGATTTTGTCAGTACCTTTATTAAGGATATGCTACATTTACTCTTTTGCAACAGGAAGGCCATTTGTTCTCAGCCAACTCTGCTGCAATATTTCCTCCCCATATCCATGGCAGAGAAGGACATCATTCTGCAGACCTCTCCTTCACACCAGTGAAGCACCTTTTGGGTATTTTTATGCCTATAACTCAAGTCAAATGCAACTCTCTTCTCATTTCCTCTAATTCTGCAGTTTTCAGCCTCCAAAAGAAGACACTGAAGAAACTGTGACTGCACCTGAACCAAAGGAGACCTTACTCATGCAAATCCCAAATCTTGAATTCAAGTACTTAGTCCTAATTAATGGTTGATTCATCACCATTTTTCTAACTTGAAAATTGTGACTTGATATCAAGAGTTGTGCAAATAAGAAAGGTCCTCCTCACTAGCCAGCCCAATCTCAATAAAGCTTTAATAACATGCTTGGGAAAGGGTATTGTTTCATTCTAAAATTTCAAAAACCTTCACCATGTCTGTCAATGGTAAAAAACAAAGCAGAAGTTATGTCTTAAATGAGACTGATTTTTCAGGTGTCCCCTGGGATGGAACCAAGCAGTAGTTTACATTTTTTTGCTATGAAAAAGTCTCGTAGGAGTGTCCTTGCCTTTCTACATGAAAGTGTGAGGTTGTCTTCCCTGCCTCCAATCTCAGAAACCAGGACCTTTTCCTGTTTCAGACATGGACACACAGAAGTCTGAGCTCTCTGGCTGGGATTTGATGTTATATGATGTTATTCAGCTTTGTTCAGGTCAGGCAGACGGGCCTGGCTTTCAGCAGCACCAGGAAATCTCGTGCAGGGTTCTCTCTCTCTCTCTCTCTCTCTCCCTTTATCCAAGGGCTCCCTTTTGCTGCTCAGACATCCCAGTTCCCAGGTGTTGAATGGGACATGTACAGATCTCCATGTCATAGGGCACTCAGACACACTGTACCACCACAGCTATTGGGAAGGGCTATTTTATCAAATTAAAGACAGATTTTATTAGTCCTAATACGTTATGTCCTAAAAAAAAACAACCTTCTGCCTGCCTGGTTCTGGTCTGTCTCTTCATGAGTTTTCCCAAACTACTCCTTCCTCCTGCTTTCCAACAAAACTTCTGTTTGACAGCTCAAAAATCTTCTGTCTCACATCAAACCTCAGACAATTGTCCCACCGCTGCAGCATGTGAGATAAATTATATTTTGCATAAATCTCAAGTGGGGTTTGCTCAAACTGGATGTAAAATTCTATACAAACCAGTTGACAAAACCAGTTAAATACACAAAACTGGTTGATTAGACTAGAGAAAATCTTGCTGAAACACATGTATAGCTACCAAGAGTTTCTCTCTATCACTTGTCCACGTATTTCTGTTGTGATATTGAAGTAATTTTGCCCTGTAGTCAAAGAAAGTTTCAATAATGGGGAACATTTTTTTCCCAAGGAAATTCGCTAAAGTGCTGAAAAGGTAAAATTTGAAACTTCCTTGAGACAATGTAAAACGTGCAAAATGATGCTGAACTTTATTCATAATATTTCTTTATCTCCACTTTAAATGTGACAAGTCACACCTGAAATAATTTATCTAAACACCTTAAATTTCCAAGATTGTTAAATTCAAACAGCCTCATATGTCATGATGGTTCAGGAAAAGATCAAAGTAACAGTGTTCTGGAACTGGGATAAAGTTTCATACCTTTTATAGACAGAATTTGTACAATTAAGAGTTAAGCTTCAGAGATTAAAGGTGAGCTCAATTCATTGGTATTTATGCAAAGAAAATGGATCAGCAAATGAAATTCTGCTGCGGGATAAAAATGAATGCACTGACTGAGCTTTCTTTATCAGTTTCTATTTTTATTGTGTTCCTATTTTCCTCTTTGTTCAGTAATGAAGGGGAGGGGTTGTAAGCATCTAAGCCTGAGCCCCCACATGCAGAACAAAGTTTGCACTGCTGTGCATTATCAAACTGGGTGTTAATTTCTTCCAATTTTGTTTCAACTCTGCCATGGGACATCTGTTCTTGTGTGCTGTGTTATATTATTAACACTTTCTACACTCTGTTACAAGAACTCAGACAATTTTGAAAGGATGCTCCTGCTTTAAGAATTCTAGAATGTGCTTTTTAGAAATTAAAATGCCAGCACAGCTCTCATTATGGTACCAGCTGAACATCCATTTCCAAGTTGAGGATGTAAGGAGAAACCAGATGTGGTGTGATATGTACTGCATGACAAACTTATTACTTAATGCTCTGTGCCATACCATACCAAGAGGAGATATTTCCTACTGCTAAGTCCAGAATTTGTGAAGAGTGAAGATCCAAATCACTCCAGTTTCTTTTTAATAGTGACAACCCAACTGCAGTACACTTTTCTACAGCAGAATCAGACCCATTTCTTTTCAATTTTTAGTGGAAGGGATATTTCCCAAAGGGAGAGTCAATCACCCAGATTCCTTTTCCACTCCAATGTAAATGAACTTCAGTTTATATAAGTAAGACTAAGCCCAAATTTGTCTGCATCTTCAAAATTAACAGTGCAAAGACAACCTAATGATAAAAAGGATAAAAAAGGGTTCAATCCATCATACAGAATTAGGTTAGAGCTGGATGTCAATTTTTAATAGAGTCACTTTTTATCAAAATGTCATTTGCCTAAACCGAGCATCCTCAGGACTGCAGCATTATTTGAGAAAAGGGAAACAGAAATCCCAAAATACTGTTTAGTTAAAGCTGTTCTCTGTTGGCAAAAGTTTGTCTTCAGCCTAGTGAACATTTCCATGAAGGTTTCATAGCTGGAAAAAGAACAGTGTGAAGAGTTTCCAGACCAGCATGGGTTGTTCTAAGACTTAGATCTGGGAAAACAATCAAAAAACACTTGGAAGATTTGGACCAGATTCCTAAATGTAATTGTAAAATTATAAATTATTTTCACTGATGAGATCTGGAATAATTGCATGGTAGCTGAAACCCAAGGCTGTGTGCCACTTTAAATAGGTTCAGGGTTTGTTATTAATGCATCACTTGGACCATGGTTAATGGACATGGGCAGGAAAGAAATTAAAGGTCCTGGCTTCCAAACCAGCTTTCTTTGGATTACTCAGATACACAGCTTCTGTGTCAGCTTGCATTTGCAGTGAAAGGAAGAATACGTGCACAAAAAGCCCATCCACTTGCCTTGTCCATGTTACAGGAATCAGTCTCTGGATTTCTGTCTTGGCCTAATAATAAGGCTACAGGAAAGGATGTACAATGCCTGACACATGAGCCAAGGGCTTGGTTATTGCTCAAAAGAAATCACTACCTAATCACACTTTGCCAAACAGCACCACAGCTTTCTTGTGGCACACACCCAGCAAGCATTCCTCGCTGCAATACTTACAATACTGACAACTTCCACTGACAAAATGTTAAGAGTCTAACTCAATTTAATTTACTTTATCAGTGAGCACATCTGTGTTGCTTCTTACTGAAGGAGTTTGATTTTAGGGGTTGCCACTTCAAAGTTTGGGAAGTTTTGGAAGACTTTTTTAATGCTAAAAACAAACAAAAAAAAAAAAACAAAAAAACCCAAACAAAAAAAAAAACTAAAAAACACACTGGTACAAGATAAATGCACAGTGCAAAGAGTTAACATTTCCACTCAGAGACCCTCATCCCGACAAGAAACTTCTCAGAGAGATATGCCTTTAACCCTGCTAACCTGCCAATAATCCAGCTGGGTTATAATGGCAGACACAATGGCAGGGGAGGGACATCCCCACCATAATAAGCAGCTAAAACAGAGACAATTTCATTACAAACCAAAACGAACATTTTGTCAGCTGTTACTAGAATACACAACTGCTGAAAATAGGGCATCACAAATAATGATAAATATTCATTAGGACATCATTACACGGCGATGAGAGACACGGCTCAAGCAGAGCTGCCCTTGCTGGCTTTACAAGTCACTCCCTCCTCTCTGGAGATGCTAAACTCTCTTCACTGATGGCCAGCAATGATTTTTCCTAAATATCAGCAGGAAACAGGACTGTTTAGGATTTCATGGCAGGCTCTCAGTGTCTCACAGGAGTGAGCTTCTAAAGGGAAACAAAAGGAGAAGAGAGTCTACAGGCAGATGGCAGGCAGCCGGGGAAAAGCCCTGCTGTGTTGGCTGACCAGCTAAAAAGAAACAGAGGGAGATGGTCCAGCAAACCCATTGTGGAACAGACAAGGGGAAAACTTGGGGGGATCACAAACAGCTTGCTTCTGTTACTGGTGCCCCTATTCCCCAAA
The DNA here is from genome assembly GCF_963513975.1 of Fringilla coelebs. Lineage (NCBI taxonomy): Eukaryota > Metazoa > Chordata > Aves > Passeriformes > Fringillidae > Fringilla > Fringilla coelebs. Next base: position 10,869,392 of record NC_140038.1, on the reverse strand, counting down.
GTGCAGGGGATCAGAACTTGGCAGAGAATATGTGATACCATACCAACATCCCCTGGCACAACTGCCTCTTGCCTTCCTGCTCTTGGGACTCCCTAGGCTGCCACAGTTTCCATCAGGTTTTGTACTGAAGTGGCTTTAGCCATCCAATCAGTGAGCAGGTAACAAAATAAGAGAGAGAGTCTCAGGTTGAACCTGCCCTAAACAAAGGGATTACTGCACCAACAATATTGCATCCATTTGACCAGATGCAACAAGGTTTTGAGAAGCTCCAGAACAACATCTGCACTCAGCAGTCAGAGGATAGCTGCAACTACCATGTATATTTATGCACTTACAATGCTCCTGCAGCCCCATAACCTATCATTCACACATCATTGCAATATATTGACACTGGCAGGCCTATTTCTATTATGGACCTTTGGGTTTTCATGATGCTAAAAAGAAATGCACTCAGCCCTTCCACACCTCTCCCCCCTCCTCCCACATGTACATATTTATGTCCTGGCTTTGTAATGATCAGCTGATTTCTACATGCTATTACCATCCATAAAGGTTTAAAAGTCACAAACTGAGCAAATCATAAACGTGAAGAAAAGATAGCTCAAATAGCAGGGTCCATCTTTTGAAGCAGAGGTTCTTGCTTGGTAAGAGGCACGAAGTATCGAAAGTGCAGGAGCGTTTTTGCGGTCGGGTGCGCCTGCCCGGCGAGCAGCGCTGGGAGCAGCCGGTGCAGCCCCTCCATCTGCCGGCTGCGCTGAGCGCCTGCGGCTCCCCGCTGCCGAATCACTGCTCAACTCAGCCCTGCTGCTAAACAACTCACCTTTTCCACGCTTTATTCAAGGAGACTTTATCACCTGATCGATTATGCAAATTAGAGAACATAATAATTTTAATGATACAAATCCTCATTTAAAAACAAAACAAACAAGAAACCCCCAGCACGGTGGAAAGTTGAACAGCTTATTTCATCTCTTTACCAACCAAGACCTAAATCACCACCAAAACTTACTTTCCCTAATTTTTGCATAAACATCTTTCACTGTATTCTGATTGATCGCCGCTTATCAAACAGTCTGGCAAGATAACAAAATGAGAATTTGGAAATCATAAAAGGCATATTTCTCTTAAAAATCTTTACCCACAAAACCACTTTAGCAGTAACATATAGAACCCAACAGAGAAGAGGGTAGGTGAAATTTCTCCATTAACTCAAGGGGGTCACCAAGAAAGGGGGTGAAGAAATGAGGGCCAAAAATCCAGATTACTGCCTGGGTCAGAAGATGGAATTTTCAATAGTCAAATATCTGAGACATAAAAACCTCAGGATTGTTCCAGGAAACGAACATATTACATTCCTCACTGAGCCCTTGAACCTCACCCATCCAAGTGAACAGGAAAGAAGAGAATTTCTTCATAAATCAGACATGAGAGAAACAGTGTATAAAGGCTGAGTCATCACAACTAAAACTTCAGCTTCCACCTACACCTCTTACACATGCACACACACAGAAGATGAACAGCATTGTTTATGAACACTGACACATCTTAATATCAGATGAGTCATAATACAAGGTATTTCAGGATTCATTTGATCACAGCACATTAGAGGGGTACAAAAAATGGACTGCTTAAATCCAACCCACATACACTTTGTCCAGTGCTGTGCAAGAGTGCCTTTTCAAATAGCATTTTTTCAATATCACCAGCATCTCACTTTAAACAATTAAAGCCCATTTCTGAAGTTGAGGCAGTTATCCCAAAGCAGGTTTGGCTAGTGGTCAGTGTGAGCCTGGATGCTTTGTAGTGATTACTGTAGATGTCCTTGTACTACTTATATTTATTTTCATCTCCACCTCTTAAATCTATGCATAACTTTAAAAAAATTTACAAGTTACACAACCAGTTAATGAAGGATTTCCTCTCCTAGCAGTTCCAGTACTTCATACCAAAATTTAGCTGTAACTGTACCCCAGCTGTGGATATTTGACCCAATCCTCATTCCTATTGTATGATGCTCTGAGATGACAGCAACAGCACAGGATCCTTGCCTCCTTCAGTGCTAAACTTTGCTTATCAGACCTCTTAAATCCCTAGAGCTCATTAGAACAAAGAATGCTGTCCTTCAGTAAAGTCATGAGTGGCCAGGCTGTTTTACCCCAGATAAGATATTTTTATTTCCAGAATTATATCAGCTGCTACTATAGATCCTTCTCTCTAAATTCTCAGTAGAGTTACAACTTCATGGCACCTGGTTGGCTCTAATGAGGCTCTGAATGCTCTCTTTAGGGCTATGTGGTCTCATTTAGTCAGACTGGTGTTCTCTGGGTGTGATTTTTGTCATTTATTGGGTTCAGTCAGGGTTCATTGTCCCTCAAAATGGTGGGAGACTTTATTTAATCTCAGGAAGGAGCACACTGGCCTCAGTACCCTGATGATCCCCTGCAGCATTTCAGTTCACTGACTTTGGCATGATTTTCTGTGCTTCTTCAGACTCTTTCCTTATAACACCTGCTGCAGCCGCTGCTCTGCCCCTGGGCTGGTGCTCTCACCATGAGTCTCTGCAGTGACTCAGCCGCTCCCTGAGCTCTCCATGGGAGCTGAGTGGTGTTACACAACCCACCCATGGACACCATCACAAACCTGCTCCCTCACTTTGGCTCTCAGAAGGAGCTGGGCCTCTCAGCCCTGCACAGAGAGGGTTTGGATTCTCACATTCCAAAACACCCAGTGCTGTCTCCTCCTCAGGTTTTGTGCCACGTGCTGCTCATCTGATCATCCCACTCCAGCACCCTCCACACCAACACTCATCTTCCCTGGCACTCCCCAGTCCCTGGTGGTGCTCAGTGCTTCCTGGGAGATGCTGAGCCTCCACTTGCACCTGTTTTTCTGAAAATGGGAAATGTTCAGCCTCCCTCATGACTCAATCTTTACTTGGCATTCTTTTCAAATACCCAGACATTTTGTCATTTTAATATGACAAAAACCTTGGAAGGAACAGTTGTTATAGGAATGGGTGGGTTATCATCTTTGGCTCTAAACTGCTTCATAGAATGGATCTGATTCTCTCCTACCTACAGTTTTTGGTTTCATTACTTCATTTTTATGTCTTTCACAGGTGCATAACAAACCCAGAGGGAAGATGCCCTGCAGACTGGTGCTGTATCCTCTGAGGTTTGACTGGTTAATGCCCTGAGATGCCTTCCAGCCTGGACTGTCCCAAGCAGTTTCACAGCCTCACTGGCAGCCACACACATTACACCAGTTCAATGCAGCACTACTGCATTATGCATGGCATAATCTTGTTTTTTCCAGCTACTTTTCTCTGCATGTCTTTGACAAATAAAGCACTGGAAGAGCAAAGGGAGTCCCTCATGCAGTGAAAAAAATCTGAGACTTCAAGCATTTCAATGTGAATTCTTCCCACAGCATCTCTGTCCCAAACTCCCATCTCTATTCTAGGTCCTTGACACGGAGCAGCAATGAAAGTCAGAAATCCAAGGTATTTTTTCCTTCCTTCATATTAGTATTTCTTTTTCCCTAAGGAGCATAAACAGTGACCATGACCCCTCACACAAACAGCTGTAGCAGCAGGAAACAGCTGGATGTGGCACTTCAGTGCTGAGGCTTAATTGTAAGGTGGTGTTTGACCAAAGGTTGGACTCAATCTTGGAGGCCTTTTCCAACCTTAATGATTCTGTTATTCTATACTGGAAATAGGTATAATTCTCATAAAATTGTTGAGAAGATATTAGGCTGACACATCCCACAGTACTGATCCAAACAATACTAAAAGAATGTCTTAAGTCTTTTGTCTTAGTTGCAAAAAAGGACCCAAGATCTACAATCCAAAAATTTCATTAGAAGCAATAAAGTCCCTAGATCTTATCTAAAGACAGATTTGCATTGTCCAAGTTGAATTCAAGTTCCTCATATATTGCATTTATGGGTACTCTGAAGCCCTCTGTGTGTGCAAGAGAAATAACTCACCTGAAAGTGGCCTGGACAGCAAGTTTCAAAGTAATTTCATTCCCTTTAGTGGAACTGTTGTAGGACTACATGTAATCTAATTGCCTATGTTGCATGTTCCCAAGACTACCCATAAAATGCAATTTTATTCCTGGGTTGATGGTATTTAGTTATTTATAGATAGGTGGGCAGCAGAGTGCTTTTTGCCATGCTATTAGAGATGGTCATGAAGTAATGCCCACACAGTCAGATGAAGATGATGCTTCCATGCTGTTCCAAAAATCACATCAAGCTCTACAGAAACCACAAATGAGCATATTAACATTCTGCCATTTGAGCGTTCTGAGCTATTTGTGGATGTTAGTGAATTGCTCCACAAAATATTGATTCCTGCCTCTCTGATTGCCTCTCAGAGACCATAATTCCCTTTAGCTCAAAGGGTGCTACACTTCTTACCAGAAACTCTACCCCAAGACCAATCCCAGCTGCTGCATCACCCTCTCAGTCACAGCTGTAGCACTCCTGGGCTGAAATCCACATCATGGATTCTGTCACCTGGCCAGTGTGCAGGTACCACTCGTGGCTGTGAGTCAGAGTCAGCATCAAATGTAAGGAAGCATCCAGACCCAGCCAGCTGCAAAACACTGAATGCTTTAACACTTGTCCTGATAATATCCAATTTATTAAAGTTCTGCACAAAATGTGCAGCTCTGTGGATTTCAGCATTTGTCTTTTGTGGGAAAGTGTGACCTACCTGTTCTAATAAATGAGGATGCATAGGCATCATTATTATGTGAATAAACAACAGCTTTCTAAACACAACCTAATTTGAAATGCTAGGGAAGTTGGGGTTTGTGCGTTAAATAAAGCTATACAGAAATAACCACAGCAAGAATGCATTTTCTAGGATACAGAAGCATGTAACAAACAGCATGACTATAAAAAGTGGATGCTAGCATAAAGAACAGGATTAGAGAAGTTAATTAAGTAACTGATGCTACCTATAAACATTCTGGAAAGACAGTACAGTATAGGTCCTCCATGGTTTCCTAGCAACAAAATTTTCTCTGCTTTCTCAGAGTATGGTGAAGTTGTGGAATCCTCCTACACACAATTTGAAATCAGGGATGAAAACAAGGATGACCCATCTTCCAGGCTAGAAGCATAAAACTGCCTCAAAGCATCCTGAAACACAGCTCAGTAAAAGGCACTGCTGGCTCAACTGTGTTTAATTTGCATATTAGACAAGGTCAAAGGCTTAGACTAATCTAGCCTTAGAGTAATCAACCCTTGTACTGAAGGGCATCACTCAATAACATGTGAAAACCAAGGAATGTGACATATTTTAAAACACCTTCAGTGAGCTCCACAAGAATTAAAAGTAATTCCTAAAGAAACTGACAGAAGAGAAAAAGGTTTAGACTGGCAGCTGTCCCCCTGCTTTCCCTAGACAGCATCAGAATAGGAATAAAACAGAAAAAAATTCTCCTGGTTTAGCCTATATTTCACAGTGATTCCCCTTAAGAAAAATTCTTTAAAATTTATTTCCCCACCCCCAGAACAGAGAAAGCATTTCAGCTAATCAGTTTTAGCCGTTTCTATTATTAGTATCCTATCTGTAATGAAATGTAAAGTAGCAAGTAAAATTATTTTAAAGGCTTGATAGTTTATATAATGCCTAAATTCTGCCTCATTAAAAAAAAGGGGGGGTATTGTTTAAACAATACAATTTTCATGCAGAAATTCCTCAAAAGAATTTTCCCACCAATAGAATTAACAAGTGGTTTTTCAATTTGGAAAGTAGCTTTCATTTCTTTAATAACTTAGAAAGCCAGGTTATGAATTCAAGAGTTGGCCAATATACAGGTAATTGCATCTATAACTTAAAGGAGTTATATCTTTCTAAGCACAGGATAAATCACCCTCTCACACAAAGGAATGGTCAGGTATTTGTAAGAAAATAAAACCCAATACCACTAAAGTAGTAGAAAACCATGAACTTCCCAGGCAATCCAATTTAGAGTTTAATACAGAAAGCCTTACACTACAGGCAAAATCCTACCAAAACTGCACAGAAAAGTAACAACATCCTCATGGCCAAAAGCGTACACGAACGTTTCTGCTGTTCAGCTCCCATAGGAGTCTTGTTTCTACAAGCTAAGAGGAAATGGGATAAGTTACTACTTTGCCTTTTCACTTTATTTCACTCGGAATGAAAATCTCCTGAGAGCAGCTTACAAGGCATTGAGATGATAGGACTGAAATTCAGCCTCAATCTTCAAATCTGATATTCCAAACATCACAGCACAGGCTCACAGCAGTGCCAGGCTGCAGTCTCAGCCTGTGACTGCTTCCTCAGCTCTGCTTTAAGAAGTCAGCACCAGCAGCAGAACAAAATTCAGCAAGACCAATGGCTAAAAATACGTCCATGCTATGGTTGGCATCCAGAACTGATGCTCCCCATCTCTTACAGCTACTTAAAAAGGGAGGGAACAGGAAATACGGAACTCTTCCGTATTTATCCTCTCAAAGCAGGATGTACAAGCACTGCCTACAATCATGTGTTACAAAACCCTCAATCTTTGGATGCCTACTGGCCCATGAGAAAGAATTAACTAACACAGACATCTTGTTCATCATTTGAACTCTAAATCAAATCAGCCTGCTTGCAGATCACAATAGATGCATGATTGCAATGAAAATCTCCTAGCAGTGCACACGAGATGTACATCTGCAGTGCATGCTGATTGGCTTCCAAACACCAGCAAGAGTCTAAGTTGCCAACATGACAAAATAGTTGACACTGACACCAATTATTCATGTTCTGGCAATAATGGGGGGGGGGGGGGGGAGTTTTCTTCATGAAATACATACAGATACACTAGGAAGAAATTGGGAAAAAAAATCTAAATCCTGCTACAGCACACTCCAAGAGTGTGAGCCTGTGGGAGATGCTGTTCTGTTTAATACACTCAGTAGCAATGGTGCTTGGCATTGTTGGGCTGGAGTGTCACTGCCAGAGAGTTTCATAAAGGGTCAGACCTGAAAAGTTCCTTAACGTGTATGAAAGACAATAAAATAAATAGCGCAATAAAATATCAGTCAACAAGCTTAGAAACAGTACAACCTAGGGTAGATGAATTTAAATAAAGAAATACTTTGTGAGGAAAAAATATAACCTTACATTTTTACATTTAGGACTGAGAGGAAGAGACAATCCTACACACCTGCCTGGACAGTGTAAAGGAGACAAGTCAAACACAAAGATGGTCCAGGGGTTCTGTTAGATGTAACAATGGAAAGAGAAGAGAGACTGTTTTCTGTCATAGCTTTGAAGGCTCAGTTTCAAGGAGGAAAGCTTGAGTAGCAAACCAGCCTTTCATTCAGCAGAAATGGATAACTGGACAGTTCAGGTACAGCTCATGGGGTTCAGGTGAAAGTTTGTGCTCTACATTTGACTGTAAAACACAGGTTCTCAGAACCTCATTTCCCTCTAAAAAAGAAAAATGCTACTATCTTGATTTCACAGCAGGCCTATAAGGATAAATGTAAGACATGGATGGAATGGGTGCCCTAAGCATTTAGAATACAATGAAATTATATTTGTGTGAACATGCAAGTGTGATTTGCCAACAGAGCACTGCAAAAGCATGAGTCCTAGAAGCTGTCATAGGCACATCTCCAGCACTTACACAATGAGTGGGCAGAGGAGAGTTTCAGCTAAGTTCCATATGGAATGAAGATCAAGACCAGATGCAGCTGAAATGTGAATGGAGGAGCCACACAGAGATGTAGCATCATATAACTGGGATTACATGGGGCAGCTCCAAGGTTGCTGGCTCCCCTGCTACATCCTATTGGTAGTGATTTATAGACAAATATATTAACTGGCCCTTGAGAAAAAACATTCCAGATTCCAAACATCCCAGTCTTTAGGAAGGAATAAAGAAAGCAGTTGCAGAGCTACAGTCAGAGATTCAGTTTATAACAATGAATATATAATTGCACTATTTGTACCAAATGCAAAAAATAAATCATGAAATGCCAGCTTTCTCCATGTGGAATTTCATTGAACAGGCATCGAGATAAGTGCATATTTGCTGTTAATAAACTTTTTGTGCTTTTTCTGTGCACCAGTATTGTAAGGACTGGAAACTATGAAGTTCAGAGCTCTAAGCATATGGAATTTTCCAGGTCACATGTTAAACCAAGTGCGGGCCTGCGCTGGGCAGAGAACACTGAGAGGAAAAAAAATCCCTGAATTCTAACCATATGCTTTGAAATGAAACAATATGCTCATTCTGTTACAGCTGAAAACTTTTCTAACTGCTTTATGGTTAGCAGTAATAAAAAGGGAAAGTAATCTTGAGGCAGAATTTACTGTCAAGTAGCAAGTAATTACAGCAGAGTAATGAGAATACCCAATGTATGTATGGCGAGCATGATGCAATACAATACTGATTGAGTTATACCATTTCCATCATTATATTTATTAGTGTGCTTATACAAGGATAAAAAACCTGACAGGAATTGAAATAACTGGGGCTTGGGTCTTTCTTGTAAATGTTCCGTGCTAAGACTTCCATCTTTGAGAGGATCATGAAAAATAACTTTTCCTTCTACTAACTCAACTATGATCAGTGGCAGAGAAGTAGGACTATTCAAGACCTTAACATTCAATTCCAATTATAGCAAAGGCTATACACTCAGAAAAGAAAAAATGCCGCACAGAAAATAGGGTAAGGCCAGTGCCTGGAACACACCTTGGAAAGGCATCCACAGCTGCACTGTATCAGGCCCATGCATGACCCAGAACTCACTGCAGAGGCAGCCCCCTTTGCAACTGACAGAGCTGGAAGTGTTCTGCTGGACACGTCCCTTCCAAAAACCACCATGTTCCTCTGCTTATCTGATTACAGCCATTGCCTTTAAATAGTCAGAATTTGTCCAGGTTAGAAATTATCATTAGTTTTTCTAGCAATTGAAGACAGTCCGCAAAATTAATTAATTGCACTAAAAATGCAAACTTGCTCTTCTGCTAAACTGTGCTTTTTGGGGAGGTGATTTAGGTTGCTTTTGACAATCATAAATGCAAACAAGAACAATGATAACAAAAATAGAATGAGAGAGACACTAAAATCCTTTCAGCTCTCAGATTCTGTGTTTGGTGTGGCATCTGGGATTATTTCTGTAATATAATATTGGGACTTTTCTGTTGCTACGTTGTTTCTGTTGCTACGTTGTTTATATCACGACTGTAGATTCCCCACATATTCTGCAGTCAAATTTTGCATTGGCTTTTCACAACAGAATCCTAGAATCACTTTGATTTAGATGTTTCTCTTTACATGAGTACTAATTTATGAAATTATGTTTAGCAGTATTTGGAATGTCATTTTAAACTTAATGAAAACATCTACAAACAAAAGTCAGAATTTGTTTTCATGGAATAAAACCTGTAAGTGTCTTAACAGTATGGGCTCAGGTGATGACAGCAATGGCCCAAATTACATGAGAACTAACTTTTCACTCCAGAAGTTGAAGGTTTTTGTGTCTGAACTGATGACAGCAATGTGTGCACTCTAGGGTCAGAAAGTTTGAGGTCTTTTGTCTCTTCAGGCCCAACCTGATTTGAAGGCAGGGAAGCAACCTTAGAACATAAAACAGCCTTCATTTTTAGTACTGTAGCATTGCACAAGATAAGCCATCCCCAGAAAGACTTTGACACAGCCCCTCAAGTTAAAAAAAAAAACAACTTTTTTTTAAATCTCATGCTCTATGTTAAGAAAAAGTCTTCACACTTTTCAAGAGTGTCAAGCTTGATCTGATGCAATAGATAATTTTCTACATGCAGCCTGAAAGCAGCATCCAGACATGGCTTTTTCCAGCAACAAGGGTGTATGGTTTTGGGAAGAGAATTCCAGACTAAAGCTGTGGTCTACAGCTACAGGCATAAACATCTGGCTGGAGCTTGAAGTGTGCTGCAGGTAAGTGTTGAAGGCCCCAGGCAGCTTTTAGGATGTGACATATCCATGGATTCATTAGATCTCTAAGGCCTGTTTTAGGATGGTGTTTGGTTCCCAGTTAGAGAAGTACTTTTTACTACTACTTTCCTGAGATTTTTGCCCTAGAATTCAAGTCACATTTGGTCAATAACACCTTCTATTCATTTCTAGTTTAAGATCTGACTAACCTCAGACCTGAACAAGTGACCTCAACGCTCTGAATTAAGGGATGGCTCATGACTGTAGTAGCTTGCATGACAGAAGCAAGGCCTGCAGAATCTAAGTTATACAATTTTTCACTTCAAAACAATCTAATGACATGGCCATTTACCAGATATTGCACTGTCTCTCTCGGAAAAACATATAAGCAGGAAGCAACAGAATTCAGACTTTCATTATTCTTCTGGGCACTAATACCCAACAAGAACTGGCACTTCCCCATTAACTTCCTCTCTAATTTTTGAGGACACTTATCGTAAAGGAGACAGAACCAGGGAAAAGAGAAAAGGCGACTGAAGCTCAGGGGAGATGCCCACAAGTAGAGCGATGGAAAAGACAGACGGGAGATGCGATGGCAATGCACAGGACCGTCATTTCGGTATTTTTGCGCTCGGCAGCGCTGCCTCGGGAGCTGCCCCGGGCCGTGCAGCCCGACTCGTGTCGGACGGGGCAGGAGCCGCTCCTCCGCCGCGCCCCCGCTGCCTCCGCCCCCGGCGCGCCCGCCCGGCCGCGCTCCGCCCGCAGCCAATGGCACGGGGCGGGCGGCGGCGCCGACCCAGCGCCGGCTGCGAGCGCAGGGAAGGAGCGGGCTGCGCTCCGCCGCTCCGGGCACTGCTCCTGCCAGCGGCGGCCCCAGCTGCCCCCCGGCTGCCTGCGGCATGGACTCGGACTCGGCGGAGCTCAGCGAAGGCGAGCTGGTCTCGCCCGCAGGTAAGCGCCGGCTGCGCGGCGGACGGGCGCCGGGTCCGGGTCCCTTCCCGTCCGCTGCTCTCAGGTCCCCGTGCCGTGAGGCGGCTCCGGGCAGCGCTGCGGGGCTCAGGGCAGCGCCGTCCCCGCTGCCGGCAGAGCCGAGCGCCGGCCCCGGTCCGGCCGCCGCGGCTCTCGGGCACGGACCCGCGGGCTCGGGGCTGCGGCCCCGCTCCGCTGCTGCCCGGCGTGCGGGAGAGCTGCCCCAAGGGCTGCGACGTGACAGCTGATTAAATCGCAGCGCTGGCGCTAGCCGATGCTTTGCGCCCAGAGGCTGCAAAGTTTTCGGGGGTTTGGTCGCGGCTATTCATTCCGCCGTCGCTCCGGGGCCACCGCGCCTGGCGCGCCTACAGAACGGGGGACGCCCCCGTCCGGAGCCGAGCCCCCGGGCTGCTGGGCTTTTGTTTTCGAGTCTGAACTTGTCACAGGAACCATGCTGTCTGGTTGCTGCAACCCACATAGTTCTTGGATGACACAGAAGGAAAAAAAAAATTAAAAACCTATCCTGCCCTTTCCAAACCTTCACGTTCTTGTGTCTTACGCGAAGCAAATAATGGTTAACGCGCCGTGGGCAAAGGCCATCCCGCACACACGGTGAAAACGGGGACAACAAACTCGCGTGAAACACACGGAGGTAGGTTCGCTCTGCCAGCACTGCACGTGGCCCAGAGATGCGCTGTCACCTCCCGGCCACACCTCTGGGTGCCCGAGCCTGGGCTCAGCGGCGGTGTCACCCTGCCCGCAGCAGAGCGGGCAGCAGGGTGTCACACACAGCGCTGGGCTGCAGGGCTGTCACACACAGACAGACAGACACAGCACTGGGCTGCAAGGGTGTCACACACACGGCTGGCACCTGACAGATGCTTGGCTGTCACTGACACCAGGTGCAGAAGGAACCTGTTTGACCTCCAGCTTCCCACAGTGAAAGTCATAGACATCCTGCTCTGAAGCCATTTAACTGGCATCAGATGCAAGTGCAATTGGAATGATGCCTGAAATAGTCCCAGTGATCATAATAAATCCAAATGGAAAGTTGCTGTATTATGTTATGAGATCTTTGAGAAAAATCTTCTCCCCATAATCAGTTCAGTTTGAATGTGTACTTCATGCCAGCTAACACCCTTCTGCATCCCCAAAAAGAAGGATTTGAACACCAATATTCTAACTACAAAGGCAGAAAAGCATATTTTTTGAAATAGTTCACCTGTCCTATTAATACAGCAGTGATAAACAATAGTAGGAAGTCATAAGATAAATGTGTTTTCTAGTCTCCCAGCAGAACATATCATAGCATAATCTGAAATCTAATTCAGTTTTAAATATAGGGGTGTTTACTCCTGATATCTTGCTTTGTATTTTCTTACTTGAGAGCTGGAGAATTAAACAAGATCAGCAACAGGTCACAAAGCTCCTTATATTCACAGAACTCTGTTAGGCTGAGCTTACTTGCAAAGACCACCAACAGCTATAATTTTTCATCCAAACAAATCTTCCAAGCCATGCATGAAGAGCAAGTTACAAACATTACTTTATAGACAAATTAATATAATAGAGTTCCTGCCAACAAATTACTCCTGTTCTGAAGAGGAATGTCTTCTAAATAAATTTAAAATAACTATGCTCAGAGATTGCCATAAGTGGTTTTCATGTCATCACTTGCTAGCTGCCAAGAGTTGATGTTCATCAGTCTCCTTTCCTCTTTTCTATTCCTTCTTTGTTCTGTTTAAGAGAAGAAAAATCTGGTACTTTGGCCATACATGGCAGATGCCTATGCAGTAGAATAAAACTGGAATATAGAGAGAAAACTTGGATGTTCTGTCTTACCCAGCTGCAATTTTTTTTTCCTGCACTAAAGAATTACATGCTCTTTGTATCCCCCCTCATCTTCTGAAAAATAGATATTCTTGCTGGATTTCCTTGGGTATTTTTTCTGTTCCCTGCCATATGTGTAGTGCAGCCTCTCTCTGTACGTGGGTGTTCAGTCAGGCTGTCAGTCACTGCTGCAGGCACAGCAGATGAGGGGCTCAGTGTGGGGTTCAGCCACCCCCTTGCTCGGGGAGGTGCCCACCCCACAGCTCAGAGGGCAAGCACAGCGTCTTGGAGGAAAATTTGGGATGAAGCCCTGGTGGTGGCTTGATTTTGGACACCGATTTTAGTACAGCTAGAATTTTGCACTGAAACTGACAGCAAGCCCAGCGTTCAGCCTGCTCTCCTCATTAGCAGTGCTCACACTTGCCCGGGCTTCAGCTGGCACAGCCCCGGCTCCCTGCAGGCGCTGCTGAGCCCCGGGGATGCTGCGTGCTTTATCTCCAGGGCTCCACCGCGCTGATGCAACACAGATGTTTCAAGCACAGCCCAGCTCAGGGATCGCCCTGCTCCTGCAGCGCTCTCCCAGCCTTTTGTTCTGTCCCAGAGAGCGGCACCCTTGCCATTCCTGGGCTCACAGGCGGGTGCAGGAGGCTGCCTAGTGCCCCCCCACCATCTGCCATACACACGTGGCTTCCAAGAACCAGCTGGAGTCTTGCTCCAAGACCCCCACAGCCTCATTTGCTTTAATAGCCCTCTTCAAACTTGAGCCTCAAGGAGGCAGAAATATTTTTCTGTATTTATTCCGAACATAGTGTCACAAAAGCATCTTCACGTTCCTTTGGTGCAAACAAAAGGCTCCTTATATGTGAGCAGGGCAAGATGTCAGCTGTACTTTAAGGCAAACAAACAGAAAAACCACCACACCTCTAACAACATTTAGCTCTACAGCCTTGGCTCCCACGAGTCTCCCACGCCCATCTATTACTGCTCTGCACTTGAGGTGTCTAGAGGGTCAAAAAGCTTTGGTTTTCAAAAATGGTTACTCATGAGACAGACTCCTATTAAGAACATTAAACAGGTGGTCATGATTCTGAAAAAAATTATGTATTGTGGTGCAAAAGAAGAAAAGTTACATGCTTAGTGGCTAATGAAATTTCTAGTTTTACTGTAGGGGTGACTAGTCACATTCTTTTTCTTGTCCTACAGAAGAGCTTTTAAGAGCTGAACAGGTAATCTTAAAATAGAACATTGTTCTCACTTTTTAATGTCCACCTATTGAGAGGTTGGGTTTCAAAAAAGCCCTTTTCAATAGAGTAATGGTCTCCTTTCCCTCAGCTCTTTCATAGTCATCCTGCCACATGAAAGAATGATCCTCCATGTCATCTTTCAGAGTAACATTTCAGAAATTCAGGTCATCACCAACAGAAATGATTTCACAGTGGGTTTGGAAATCCTGCATGTAGGAGAATAAAGATGTGAGACCTGCACTTGGTGTGCCTTGTCCTAGGTTCCCTGGCTGAAACAGGCAGGAATCTGGCCATGTAGCTTTTATGTGCACTGATTTAGGCCTTTATACAAGCCACTAAGTCCCAGCATGGATTTTCATGTTTGTTTTGCTGGAGCTGTTATGTTACAGTAGTAACAGAAGATAACCAGAGGCTAAATGGCCTCTGAAACAATACAGATTATCCTCGTGAAGTTTAACATACTGTGGAGAGCAAGCTGTTGCTGATCCCTTCTCTGGCTTTCCTTCCACAGAAGTCAAAAGATGTTTGTCCTAGGAAAGAGCAGTTTGTACTCCAATGGAGCTCTAAATTGGTGGCAGGGCTTTGGTTTTTTGGGGTTTTTTTTAAAGAATTGACAGTGTGAAGCCTATAGCTTTGTATAATGGCAAGGAGACCAAGATGAAGGTGACCTTATCACCAGGCTTGAATCCATAAGGGCAGTGGGAGCCTGATGATTATTTCAGTACCTCTTCAACAGGGCCAAGATCTTACACTGGAACTCTTAGCACAAAAACTGGTAATGCATTTAAAATAATATGATAAATTATCTGAGCTTTTCCCCGGACAATAAATATATACTTAGTAAAAAACCCAACAGATTGAATCATTATTTACTGGTATAAAATCACCTCTACAGACATGAATAATTTTTTTAGAGCTGTACTATTATTTGATTTGCAATGCTCAGCAAGTAATTTTTTTCTGCAAATTATTTATCATGTCATGTGGACTGTCTGTAGTTCTCTGATGTTAATCTTTGAAGCCTGTTACATATTTTAATCACTGTTTTACAGAGGTAATGCCATTCAAGAGTTAATATATTCTTGTAAATACAAAATGAATTAGAAAGTGTAATGAAGACATTTAAGAATTATTATTTGAGGCATCAGTAACATGCTTATGTGATGTATAGTGCAAGTAAGCATTGCTTAACCTTTTGCAGTATCACACCATTTGAAAAATACAGCCTTTGCCCCAAGGAATACTTGTGTGAAGAAAGAGGGTTTGGTTTACCAAAGCCTTGTTTTGATTCGACATAGAATGTTCCAAAGATAAACAATAATATTTATTAGACTTCAGACAAGCCAGAAGAAATAGTAGAGAACATGTTCAAGGTATGAAAACTAGAAAAATATTTCAAAAGCAAAGAATTTCTATGAAGTTCTTTCTAACAACTACCTAATAAAGGCTCTCCCTTTGCTTTCTGCTGGACAACAAAGGAAAACAAAGCTAATTAAAGAAGAGATGGACAGACAACAGACATGAGCTAACATGCCATGGGAGGTGTGCACCAGACTGTTACAGGGCTTCTGCATCACACTGCAAACTGAGACAGGTCCAGCTCTGCCTGCCAAGAGAGTGGGCAAGAGATGCTTTGGGATGAGCAGGCAGCAGCAGCCAGGGCAAGGATGTGAGCCAAGAGCCTGGTTGGGTGAATATTTTCTTTTAGTGTTCCCTCCAGGAATCACCTGGGCTGCTGATTTGCATACAGAGCCCTCATTAGCACAGCAGCTGCCAGTAAGGGAGTCTTGTCCAGCAGGGATAAAAAAAAAAGTAAAAATTTTATAAGGAAAAAATTTTGAGCACACTGTACGGATAGTAAAGACCATGAAGATTTCCACTTCTGTCAAATTGACACCTTGGACAAACAATAATTCTCTTGAACAAGTCAATTTGTTCAGGGTTCTGTTCTTAAAATCAAGTGGAAATATGAACTTCATGAAGCACTGGATGGAAGCCCAAACTCACCTGCTTGTGCAGGATCATGACCAAGCTGTTCCCACACCTGAAATTTTGGTGCTGCTAGCAGTCAGTGAGCAGGGAGCCTCCACTCTTTCTAATATGTGGATATGGACAAGGAATTTATGATGGCATATTCAACTCATAAGTAGAATATGAAGCAATTGCTGTCACACAGCAATTATTGGCCATTGCTGTCTGCCTTGCCAAAGGTCTGGGATGAGACTGAATTCTATTTAAAGTGATATTTTGGCAGTAAGGAGTGACCTGTCCAAAGCAATGAGTGCACTGCCTCAGAAAACTCACACTTCCCCTTTGAAGAAATAAATCCTTTAGCCTTTCATGCCCTCTACAGCAAAGACTAAAAAGTCATGGTGGGGAAGAGTATGTCACCTTATTTAGCTGGTAACAGAGCAACCAAGCTATAAATCCCAGGTAAAAAGAACAACAGTATGCCAGACAGATGAGAGTTTTCCTGAAAACTGAAAAACCTTTGGTACTTGCATTCTACCCACAGCATCAGCCTTAGGGTGACAGGCCCTCCCAGGAAGGCAGGAGAACCCTGTAACTTTCTGAGACCTCACTGTCTTATCTGGTAAACTAAGCAGGACCTGGCTGTGAGCCCAAGCAGTGGTACACAATCCTCTAAACTGTTTATCTATTAATACTCTCCCTGGCACGGTTTCAGCCCATGCTAGATAGCCTCCCACTAAATGTCCTGGCATGAGACAGAGGATAACAGTGGCCAGTATGAATTAAACAACATTTGGAGTGTGGGAAAGAATTCAGCCTGTATCCAGATGGCAGGACAATGCATGGACAAAAGGTTCTGTGCTGGTGTATTTACAGACAGAGACCCTGTGGTCAGAGCAGGCTGCAGAGGTTCTCCACTCTTACTGTGGCCTCTGGTGCCTGCTCAGGGCAGCTTCCCTGGGCTGAGACCTGGCTTTGGAGCCTTGCCCAATTAAAAGTGTGTTATTTGCCATTTGCCTGCAGAAATCTCTTTGCCAGTTACATTATGGGAGGTCATTTCATGGGCTGACAAGTGCAGCTGGAGGAGATTCATGGGAGGCTGAGACTTGCTGCAATTACTACAACTTCATAGCCAAGCCTCAAACATCATCTTGAAAAGCCAAGCTGAGCTCAGACATGGGCTGGTAGCCAGTGAGTTTTTCTGCTCTTCAAGGCAGACATCTTTAACAAAATAGGCTGGGAAAGAGCAAGAGTCACTTGGATGTCTTTTCAGTGGTCACTAATCCCTCCCTGGTACAGATGCTGGTTTATGTCAGGTTTGAGCAGTTGGCTCTGTTCAGCCTTTCTGCAGAGGAACAGACTGACCAGTCCCTCTGTACAGGGGCAGGTTCTGGCTGACATCTGTTGATACAACAACACAAAATAGGGCAGGAAGATTATGCCATCTGTGAAACAAACACTTCACCATGAAGACATTCTCCTAGGTCTTCTTACTAGTGCTAGCTTAACATGAAAGGCAATCTTTTGTAACACTAACAGTAAAAGTTAGCATAATACCTCACTTATCACCATCTCATTCCTGCCATTAACTTTGCTTATCCAAGCAGTTTTTGTTGCAGGAAAAACTAAATTCTCTCTTTGAAGAAATGTATTAACACTATTATTGTGTTAGTGCTTCCTTTCCAAATAATTTTCGATCTACTTTTAGAGCCTATAGTTTACATGGTCAAATCACTGACAGATGCAGATCAAACAAATACAGGTTTCTTAGACTTTTCAAAGTCAGGGGTTTTTGTTTTTATTTTTAAATTAAGATAACCATCTTTCAGATTATTTTTTCAGCAAAAGCTCTGTGCTATGTAGTGTTATGCCAGGTGAATATCTGTAGCTTTTATTTACTTGCATTTAACTTCAGCTTTGTGTTTTTGTGCATCATTTCCCTCTAACTCCCAGAAGTGAGAAGGAAGTAGGCTAAAAGGTATCAAGAATGACCTTCACATTCACTTCAAAGCAAGTTATAGTTGGTGCCTCACTATTTTTATCCATTATTAATCATCTCCACTGTTAGGAAGAACGTTTACTAGTAGATACAAAAGTAATCAGTGCAATCATGATACACAGCTACTGGATTAATTAGAAAGTGATAAAGAATTGGTGAGGAAAAGTATTGACTGGAATGACAGGCTTAAGAATGGGATAAAAAACTTCAAGCCTAAGTATACATAAAAACCACTTGCACAAATTGTATACAGTGCCAGTGTGTCCCCTTCTCACCCCCTTGGACTGACCAGTGCTCTTTAAACACACCAGGGTCTGTACAGCTGAGAGGAAGCTTCTGTTCAGTGATTAAACCTCACCTCTATCAGAAACCAGCTTCTGCTGTATGAATCCAGCCTGACCTCAGCTGAGGTTTCTCTGGCTTCTCTCTTACCTGCATTTGTTTTTCAGAGTCTATTTCTATACCAGTTCTTAAAGGTCAGATTATCCTGCATAAGAAGGATGTAACACTTTGCATCCTTGGGGCAGATACAGCCCCAAGAGAGTTTACTCCTGCCTGCACTCCTGTCCATTCCTCTCCCCCAAATCAAAGACCCACAACCAAATGCAAAAGCAACAACAAGAAACAAAAACAACCACCCAAAACCCCCAGACCTGTACACTCATGCAGAACAGTCACCACTGGCATTTCTCTGTAGAGCACTTCCCCTTACAGAAATCATACAGAACTGATGGAAAGCCAAGAACAAATTGTCTCAAGGACAGATGAATACCAATGTTTTCAACAATTTCATGATTTAACTTTGTAGTTTGGATTAAATCAGATGCTGGAGGGCTTAAAGCAGTCCCAATACTTAGTAGTTAATCAGCTGGCATCTGTTCATCCTCCAGACCTGGATATCTCCGGTAGTTCTGAAGCCAGACTGTGAGCTAGGGCTCTTAACTAGTTGCTGTCGTTCACTTTGCACAACTTTCCCTTAAACTGGCTGATTTTACTCTGTGCTAGATGTTGGAAAGCCTAGAAAGTTGGGGACAGACAGTTGCCACATACTTGTGCTGGTGCAAATGGATGTTTCCACTCCATCAGGAGCAGTGAGGGAGGACAGGCACAAACTCCTCCTGCTTTGAGAAAAGGCACAAGGAGAGGAAGGTCTGAAGTTTCCCTGCACCCTTACTTGGACTGCCCCTGCCCCCAAAGAGGCTAAGGCCCTTGCAGGAAGGCAGGCACGTACATTTTGGCTATATTCTCCATTTTCTAGCCTCTAGAGTACTTTAAAATTCTCTCTTTTCCCATCTGCCCTCACATCTTACACTAGCAATTTGTTCATTCTCCAGATACCCACATCTTTCTAGCACTTCACTGATCTCTCACTTCTCTGTGCCCCAGCCAATATGCTGCCCTCCTCAAGCCTCAATTCTTCCAGTATTGATCTGATTTTTCCTCCTTAACTTATTTCGTCTCAAATGCTCCTGGGCTTATGATTTCTACCACTAAAAAAAAAGGGAGTAAATGCTGTTAGGTTATATTTCAAGAAAGGGAAATGGATGGAGGTAAGATATCGACTTGGTATTGTAACTAAAGGTTCTAGAAACAGGAACTAACATGCCTCCTCTGGCAAACAAAAAATCCAGACAGTGGGCTTCCAAGTGGGATCAGGAAAGTTAATTTGATTTTGAAATACAGAAACAGGTAGATGCAATATTTGCAAGAAAGTGAGAAGATAACGGCATCCTCTCAGATAACAAGGGCTTCCCAGCTATTTCCAGAATGCATTCCTGAACGAACAACTCCCTGAAGAAACAGAATATCCTCACCACTATAAGTTCAAATCATTGGGCTTGAATAGCAAATCCAGGGGAGAATTGCATGTGTCACCAGACACAGCAGTCTGTGACTGTCACTGATCAAACGAGGTCAGAGGAGGACACTGTTTTCTACTGATAGAGCTTCACTACAAGGAATAAAGGAAAGCAGAGCCTTGCCATTTTGCAGAGTTTTGTGCTGATTCACAGTGTGCAGATCTCCCCCACATGAGGTAACGAATATGTATTTATTAAAAAGTGACAATATACTTTCATTTAAAAAAATATTAGAAGAGAATTCACAAAAATTGCCTCTGGAAAGTAATCAGAAGCTTTAAACAGCTGTGAAAAGGCAATGAAAGCAAAATATGCTTCTGTAAACTATACTCATCTTCACTTGGGACAAGAATGCCTATTTGGATTTTCTTCTGCCAATAAGATCAGGATGAGAGCACAGGAATGCAGGGAGGGAGGCTTCAGGGAAGGGGCTGAAGCACAGGGATTGCCAGGTGGGTACAGACCCACCAGAACACCAGCACAGTGCCCACATCCACCCTTCCACTCTGCTCCTGACTGACCTGGATCAAACCAAAATTGGGCCCATCCTGCCCTTTGGAGGCTCAGCAGCCCCTCTGACACTCTGGTTTCCTCTTCCATCACTGGGGAAGAGAAACAAGGTTGCCAGAACCAGGGTCCCCATTGCCCACCACAGCAGCTCTCTCTGGAGCGCTGGCTCTGCCCAAGCCACGTCCTCCCGTGTCCTTGGTCAGCAGTGACCTGAGAGGGGCACAGCCCTGCCTGGCAGACAGGGAGGGCACAGCCCCCACAGGGCAGCAGGACCATCTCCCATTCTGCAGCCAGAATCAGTGTCAGAGTGCCCAGGCTGTGTGTGCCTCTGCCCATCCATGTCTGCAGGGTGGGCACAGCTGCCCTGCCCTGCCTGGAGCTCTCTGGATTCACCTTCAGAACCTGGTGAGGGAAGTGGTGCCTTGGCAACAGCTGAGTATTATTGAAGAAGAGACACGTGACACATAGGAAGAGAATTTAGGATGGTGGGGGAGAGATTATTCAGTGTTTTCCATATTTTGGTATAAGAGAATTTAATTTCCTTGAAGTTACAGCAGTCAATGACAAGCAGCAGTGTGCACGTGGAATACCTCTGGCTGAGCACCAAAATAAAGCATGACTAGACATCCCAAATAACCCATGCAGACTGCAAGAGGTTGTTTAAAAAAGTAATTATATACTTGTCACTGAAGAAGCTTTTCTATATTTATAATTCCTTTTTCCTCGTGGCCTCCTCTGATGGAATTCAGATAGCATGCATGCCATTATGTTAAACAATCCTGGAATACTTCCCTCCTTTCCTCTCTTTTACAGGCATTAGGGCAGTAGTTACACTTCTTAAAGGGCATTATTTTAGGTACAGCTAAGGCCTGTGCCAATCACTCATCACTGACTAAAATACAAACTCTGCTCATATGCCATTAAAGAGATTGAAAACAAATCTTTAAATAAGTACTTAGCTTGCTTTTAAAGCAATGTGGTTTCTTTACTATGATAAAGTGATAAAAATACATATGAGATCATAAAGCTCACAGTAATTTTGTTGGTGAAGAAGTTTTACAGATATCTACTTGAATTCATTTGGTTTGAAACTTGCCTTGGTCTAGCATTTTTTGAGTTGAGAACATTTTTTATACAAACAGCATGTGATTGACTATAACTAAGCTTTTTTATACATATGTAAAATGGACAAAAAAAGATTTTCCCTAAGTAAGGAAATGCTATATATAGAAGGAAATCTGAAGACTTTCAAGTCACAGACTTCAGGAGATTTGTTAACACCATCCCCAGGGAGGCAGGAGGACAAACTATAAAAAAGCAATTTCCTGCACAGGAACACACAGAACATCAGAAACACCTAGTAAAGAGAACAGTGTTGTGCAGAGTGGAAGTCATTTATCCTGCTGGTTCACATTTTCCCCTCTACTAATCATCATTCCCTGTTACCATCAATGGGAGCTGCACACATCAGTGGCTAACACTGAGTTCTAAATATTTTTAATAAATGTCACAACCTGAATAAGGCAGAGAAGGTGTTGCCTCCACAGCTCCTGAGATGCAGAGTGTGGAATAGCAGCTCTGGGGAAGGAAGAATGCTGCAGGGCATGGCTGTGCCATCAGAGCTGCAGAGCCAGTGGGGACAGAGCAGTCCCTGCCCTCCAGAGCTGCCCCAGGCACACCATGGCCAGGATTCTGCATCCCTAGGGAGTCACTGTGCTGCTGCTGAGGGAAAAGTCCCGCATGCAGACCTTCTGCAACTTCTACTCAGCTCTTGAGGGTGGCAGACCTGGATTGTGGTAGGAGTTGGTCCAGATGCTCTTGCTTGATTTTCTCCTTCTCTTTCTTTTAGCAGACACACCACAAATGAGTTAATATGAACACAAACATGAAAAATTGGTATTTAAAGTCACTTTCACTTGGGCTCCCAGACACACAGCTTTCATGATGACAAAGGGGAACCAGAAGCTTGTCTACAGCAAATAAAAATGAATCCTGGGACAGTGCTGCCTGAGCCATTGAAAGCAGGGGACTGATTCTGCAGAAGCAGTTATTTAGGCAGAGCAGACATCACAGAAGAAATGTTAGATGGCTGCACTGAAGGGGTTTAGGAAGTGCATGGATGTGTCAGATTCCAACAGATGGATTGCTGATTTGGGGTTTATGTAACTCAGAGCTGTTCTAACAGAGTACTCGGGGACAGACATGCAGAATAACAGAGAATGGCAGTATTTAAAAAGCTTTGCCATGTTTTCACATGCTTATTTGGAAAAAAGAAAGAAAGAATATCTAAATAAATTTTTCCTTCATAAAAAGAACCCCAAACATATACACAAAAAAACCCAACCAAACAACAAAAATTAAAAAGCCCCCAAAAACCTACAGCGGCTGGAATCCTTTCTTTGTGTGACATCCCAGTCAGGTTTGTGCACTAATAACACTGTATTCATAGTAAACTAATTTAGCAGATTGTAAAAGGCCTCTGTAATCAGTATATCTTTCAAAATACACCTTGCAGCAGGTCTCTGTTAAATAACACCTTCCTGAATTTCAAAGCAAATAAAACTGGAAATTTAAGGACACTGTAAAGACACTAGGCTAATTTCTTTGTGCAGCCTCCCATATGATAACTTTTCGAAATCTGGTGGATAAAGTACTGGGCTGTCAGCAGGATCTTAATGACAGCCTTAAGCAAGTTTTTCACTTGTGTCTATGTCTCCTCCCATTCCTGGTCCTTGCCTGTTTTTACCTTCACTATTTTTAGATGAGGAATGTCTTTCATTACACTTGTGCAGTAAGAACCCTGAGATGTTTTGTGAAAAGCATGTAAATACTAATATCAGTGCAGGGCATGGTCCCTCATGGTACCTTTACAGGTACATTATCAGAGGGCTTCCTTCCCTACCAGAGAAAAAAATCTGCCCTTCTGCAGTTCACACATTTTAAATCTGATACATATGCATCAATAAGGACTTCAGAAGTTTTTTATGAAAAAGACTGCAGTTTGTACACTGTTTTATCTTAACCAGACTTGACATTTTGTCACATTAATCAAATCACTGAAATTATTTTTTTTCAATAATCAGTGCTACTGTATATCATAAGACAAAGGAATGTTACTAGCAAAAGTAGAAAATTCCTATTTTTACCAGTTGAGCTAAAGGGAGCACACATTTTCCCCCTCCATTTTTCCATTTGTTTCTGATTCCAACTGTTTTGCTTTCTGGCAGTGAAAATATGTTTGGAATCAAAACAGACCCCACAATTTGAAGTTATCCTGTGTTACCTTGTTTTGCTTTCCCCTTTAATATATTCTTTCTGAAATGAGAAAAGCCATTCACCCAAAGAGAATTTACCAGAAAGGGTTTGGCAGCCCTAACCTGCTGATGGCTGCTGGTATATTCTGATACAAGTCTTTGCAAGGTGGGATCAAGCACAAAAACAAAATCCTGATCAAGTGATTGGACAGAGCCTTTGCTGCCTGGCCTTTGTACACACACCATGGTGCAACACTCCATCATCCATGAGAAACCTGCTGTGAGCCACAGGGAAGAGTTCTCCCACCTCACATAGAGCCACTGCCTTCTCTGCAGCCCAAGTTTCAGGGCTTGCACATGAAGGAGTTGGTGTGGGCTCCACAGACATCACCCACCCACACAATCATCTTCCCAAGGGTGCTTGCTGCCAGGCTCCCTTGTGAGCAGGCCAAGGAATATGGACATTTTCCAGTCCTGTCTGTTAAGGCTTCCCTGCAGGAAGCTGGCTTCTAGGGTGTGAATTTGTGCTTGAAAGCCATCTGCCCAACGCTGCTTCATCTCAGGCAGTGCCTTAGTGCAAGAAACATCAAGTCCTGTTCAAGGGTCACAGGGTCTGGTAACCTGGCACTAACCCTCACATTCTGCAGAGCCAGATGAAATCCAACAAACCTGGCCTGAAATCCAACAAACTCCAAAGTCAGCTCCGGCCAAAACACAGCTTTTCATTAACAGAGCTCTGAGAGTCACCTTGCCTGCAGAAACACAGGCTGAAGACTTGCTAGTAAGCAGCTGTAGTGGATAATGTTATTTTCATTCTCTCACTCCTCAAGATCAGTTTATTTAACCTAGAAATGAAATCATGGCAGGAGATCACTTTCCACACTCTCACAAACTGGAGGAATGCTGAGCCCTGTTACTGCACAGAGGGGTGGGTGTCTGCTGGAGAGACAAGAGGCACTCAGCAAGTTTGCAGCCAGGGAGATTCAGCCTGACTTTAGGAAAATCAGAGTTACAACCTCTGAGAAGGAACCTTGGTCTTTAGGAACATATCAGACAACTGTCCCTGCTAGCCTGTTAGCCTTATCAGAGAAAGGAATGGATTAGATGGTTGATATGTTTTTATTTTTCCTTCAAGGCCAGGTTTCTATGGCACTGAAACAATACACAGCAGTTCAAAGCTTTAGCTCAGTGATGTAAACAACCATTTTTTACACCAAGCAAGACTCACTTTCCATGTGAGCACACAGAATAAACTTTGCCAAAACTCAGTCCTTAACTCCATCTCATTTTAGCACTGATAGCCTTTTAGATAAAGCCTCCAATGGTTCTGGAGGGTGTAATTCCATCAGTTAATAGCTGTGTGGATTGCCCCATCCTAACATCAGCCCTGCCAGCTGCACCTCATTCAGTGATCAGTTACCTGATGACATTGCAGGTGATTTCTAACACAAACATTGCTTTCCAAGGTGTAAATGCAGACAGTTCAGTTGCAGAGGCTCATCAAGACAGATGAAAAAAAGTTCTAAACATACTCAAATATCCTTATCCTCCAATCTGCAGCAAGCCCAAAATCCATAGATGGCATTGAGCCATGAGATCAGACCCCTTGTGTGTACCCCATGGTGTCAGATCACTTTCACAAGCCATTCTCACCTCCCTGGATTCACCCCAGGCTGATTCCTGCCAGCATCCCCTCAGGTACTGCTGGTCCCTGACTGCTGCAGCAGGCACTGCCCTGGAGCCTGGGCTGGCCTCACCTGGTGCTCCTGCAGGAGCCAGGGGCAGCCAGCTGCTGTGCCAGCCGGCTTTGGAGGCAGCAAAAGAGCCAGCCCAAATCATCAGCAGATTGTACCTGGTGGTCTGTCAATAACATTTATACTTCCATACCCTATAGCCACTATTGACACCTCCCCCCTTCATTAACAGCAAAATGGATCACCCACAGGTAGTTGTAGGTGCAACTTGACCAATGCCTACTAGAAACACTTTGTGGGGATAAGTTACAGCTGGAGAAAAAGGAAGGTGGGTTTTAATTACAAATACACCATCTACTCCCAGCCTGCAAACTGATTATACATTGATTTAGAGCTCAAGAGTGCAGTGAGGCCAGGAGACAAATGAATACCAAGTGTAGGTGCTGAGGAGCAGACACACTTTCTGTCAAACTGGACAATGTAACTTTATACATTAAACATCTGGGGTTTTCATTTTAATCTTGTTATAGCACAGCTATATATAGCAAGAAAAAAGTCTTACTAAAGTAGACCTGTTCCTGAAGTGACCTAAGATAGACTAAACAGACCATCTGTCTTGGGAATCTGATTTTGAACCAGAAATTAAAAGGAATGTTAGAACCTGTGAGTTATAGTTAGCCCTTATTTCATAGTGCTCTAACTTTCCCCTGGAAAAATGTAAACAGACTAAAAGAGGGGGAGGGAAAAAAAGGTTTTCTAAAGTTTTATTGCCTAGAGGGAAGACAAGGGGGAAAGTCATTTTTCCTCTCAGGGAGAGAGCTGCAAAGTCTCTCTGAGCTGTACAAGAAAAGCACATCAGAGCAAAATTACTGAAGTGCAATGCACAAACAACACTACTATAACAAGGTGATTGGCATCATGTTATCATGTTCAGCTATGCTGCTACCAGAAATAAACTTATCAACTTATCTTGATGATATTCATTTGAATATTAAAGGAGATTCATTGCTCTTCTAGATGAAAATAAAATACCTCAACAGAAAGCAGCTAAAATTATAATAGAAGAGTATTCCCAAAGACCATGTAAACTTGCACTACAAGAAAATACCCTTTCTGTGAACTCCTCTTGAGCATGGACGATGTACTTATTTATACTGATTAATCCAATAGTTTACTCTCTTTGTTTCAGACTACTAATTAATATCTCTGCTTTAAAAAAGCAACAAACCAACCAACAAAGAAAAAAAAAAAAGCCAAAACCAAACACAACAAAAAAGAAAGCCGCACAACCTAAACAAGTAAAAGTCCAAACATTATTAACTAGCTTGACTTTTAAAGTCAGAAAGTGAAGAGGTGTCCTTTAAACCCATAGTCAGACTGGCTGGTGGGGTGTTACCACACACAGTGCCAGGGGAATTGACTCCTGGGTTCTTGCAGAACTTTGCCAAATGCCCTGCAAGACACCACTATGAATGCATGAATAAAGAGCTGTAATGTCAGATTTTTACATTTCTCTTCTTTCAGCAAAAAGAGAATGAAAAACTTACACAAGTGGGGTCCATTTTCAGTTCCACAAGATGATGAAACAAAACTACAGCCCCCATGCAGACAGCCCCAGGTTCCACCTGTACCTGCTGCCAGAGCAGCAGAAAGCAGCACAAAGCCCTGCCCTGTGCAGGCCTGGGGCACTGTGACACAGCCACCCTCTCTCACAGAGGTTTTGCCTGCAGGTCCCAGGCACTACTGGACAGAGCAGTGCCCAGGTGGGACCAGGGCTCCTTCCAGCCCAGCACACCATGTCTCACAGCAGCAAAACCCCAAACAACAACTGAGCATGTTGTGATACCAGCAAAGCAATTCCTCACCACAAACAACCCCAAGCAAGAAGACAAGAAGCCAGCAGCACCCAGGAGCTGCTCACTCACCCTGCAAGCCGTGTGTGCCATGTTCCAGCCTTCCACAGCCACCTTCTCCCCCAGCCTTCCCTGCAGGAATAACCCCTCCCCTGCCTCTCCCACATTTATAGCCCCAGGTGCAGCTGCTCAGTGCAGCCCTGCCTCTGCTGATGGGGAGCACCTGGTGCCAGGGGGCACAGCACCAATGTGCTTGGGTCAGGGCTGTGTCCCAGGAAGGTGCCACTGCAGAAGGGCTGGCAGGTGCCCCCATTGCCTCCTGACAGCCCTGTCCTGCCCTCGCTGCCAGGGGAGTTTGCCATCGCAGGCTGAGCCCTGCCTGGCACACTGGTGGTGCAGACACTGAAGTTCTGCATCTGTTGTATTTGTGGGGTACCCCAAGGAAGGAAGGAATGATGAATCTGACTCCATGTTCTCAGAAGGCTAATTTATTATTTTATGATACTATGTTATATTAAAGAATACTAAACTCTACTAAAGAATACAGAAAGGATCCTTACAGAAGGCTAAAAAGATAATAATGCAAACTCGTGTCTCTTTCCAGAGTCCCAACGCAGCTTGGCCCTGAGTGGCCAATGAGTCAAAACACACCAGAAATCCACTGAAACAATCATCTGTAAACAATCTCCAAACACATTCCAGAGGAGC
The DNA here is from genome assembly GCF_963513975.1 of Fringilla coelebs. Taxonomy (NCBI): domain Eukaryota; kingdom Metazoa; phylum Chordata; class Aves; order Passeriformes; family Fringillidae; genus Fringilla; species Fringilla coelebs. The sequence goes on along the minus strand of NC_140038.1, from coordinate 10,841,551 downwards.
AAAACACTGGAGAAGCAAATCAGATAGTTATTGTTTCCCTTTTTCTCCAAGGCTGCTCAGCTTCCCAGAAGAATCATGGGCGAAGGGATTTTTCCAGAAAATGTGAATGCCACATGCATCCTGTAGGGGTTGTGCCCCCCAGGTGAGCCATGAGACCCCCAGCACTTGCACAAAGCTCATCCCTCCCGTGCAGCTTTCCCAGCTGCTGGGGCTGGCAGTGGCACCATGTGTGTCTCCCATGGCTGCACGTTCTGTGTGCCTCGGACACATAGTCCAAAATGTGGGCACCTGCCTCTTCTGAGTTTGAGCCCTCAGCTTTTGTCCTACTTTGGTACTTCAAAGTCTGCTTATTGGTTTTCTACTTCAGTCATTCCTGTGTTCAAAAGCAGAATATAAATAGGATCACAGAAACCAATTTTCCATTTCTTCCAGAATAAAAATTAAATCTGCACTATTAACATCATCATATGGAAGTAGCAATCACAGAATAGAGCTATATAGCAAGTCATAAAAGGATGCATTAAATATTAAAGGAATTTGATTTTTAATTGGACTTTCAGTGGTCAGACTTTTTTTAATTCTGTCAATAGTTTTGAAAAGCATTGGCAGAATTGTCTTGCAGTATAAAGTTGGTTAATACATAAAATAAGTATCTTCAGATCAGAGTAAGGCAATTTAAGTGCTCAAAATACCTTATTGTGAAACTATTATGAAGAGGACTATGAAGAAAAACATAATTACCTACTACAAATTTGCTACTAATAAAATAGACTTTTGTTTATTGTGTAACACTGAAGCAAGACCTAACCTTGCAGCTTTAGTTTGGTAGGGCTCCCATCAAGTGAGGAATTAGTGCTAGACATGTCATCACATGGGAATAATGCAGGAAATGTTTTTCTAATTAAGCCTTACAAGTTATTATTTGGAGTAGCTAGCAGGTATCCTCAGCTCTGGGGAAGTTAAATGTTTGCCTGTCATCATGGACTGGGAAAAGCACACTGTCAATAGCCTAAAAGGGACATAGCACTGAAGTAGGGAAATAGAAATTTAAAATTAATTTACTGTCCCACTGGTAGGTTAGTCTAGGTGGAAGTTCTCAATCTGGAAATGATGTTATTTGGGTCTCTGTCTCACATCCTTTACCATATCTTTCATGGTTGCTAAGAAACAGCAGCATTACAGCAGAGTAATCATGGGTACTTCAGTGTAAATTGTGGTTAATTAGCTGATGTGTGAAGTGGGATCCCTGCCATGAGCAGAAAGAGACACCCTTCATGTTTAAAAGCACAAACCAACACAAGTGACAAGCTGAGGATTCCTTCTCAATCAAAATGTTCAAATGCTAAAAAGCTTTGGAAAGTTTACATTTCCTGGAGTGGTTTGTAAAACAAGGGAAGGATAAAGGAATCATGATTAGCTCTGTCCCAAAACCTGTCCTTTTGCAGGCCTTAATGAAAATTCTCAGCTTGAGTGTCAATTCCGATGGGTACAAACAAAGGTGATGTGATTGGATAAATTAAAACAAAAGGAATTTGTTTTCTGCCATGGATAACATATACAGCAGGAAAAGGGTTACAGCTTAGGAGAAGGTGGGAAGTAAAAGATGCTACTGGGCTTTTTTAGAAGATTTGAAGGTATAATTTTATGTGGAAGTTATTTGGGACTAGAAATGTTTAGGATGCACAAAATAACTGATTATCCTTGTCTTCTGTATTTCTTATTTACCCAAACAAGGGTAAACATCATAGTCTTGAACAGAAATCAGTCTTGGCTGTGTCATTTGCCAGGGAATTTTCTAATTAGTGCCTTTGTTGTGCATAGCTGTAGTCAAACAATCTTGTCATTTGATTTCCAAACAGGAGTGAAAATTTGATATTTCATAAGGAAAGAACAATGAACAAGTGCCTGATACTTGAAGTTCAGGGCAGATCTGTCATTCTCTTTCTAGCAAATTTGAGATTGCAGTGAGATTGTTTTTTAGCTAAGTAAGAGAATTTTAAATACCTCAGAAACTGATTGCTGTGAAAGCATTTTTTTGGTACAGTTTTAGATAATATAAAATTTTTTTAAGTTCTGCTTGGAGAGGAAAAGAATATTTTCCTTCAGTGTCTTTTCCCATTTCTTTTCCAAATATGGATATTATGGAGAGACATTTCTAAGACAAGTGCAATGAACTTCTCGGTTCTTACTGAGCAGAGCCTCTGACAGACTATCTAGGTGCCAAGTGTTAGCATTAATAACCATCTCTATCTATGCTCTGTTAGACAGCCTTCATTTTAGCAGTTATTTTTAAGAGCCAAAATGCTTTGTGTGATGGTTTATTAAGCAGGATATACACTGCAAACAAAAAGATATTTGTGTTCGTTATGCTTTGAGAGCCTTCAAATTATAAAAATGTAGAAAATATGTTTTAGATCTTTATATGTTAAAAATGTCTATTTTTGTGTGTGTTGCAATTTCCAGACTAGGATTCAAAAGTTATTACTCTGATTGTTTCTAAAGCTTCTATTTTCCTTCCTCTCCCTGATGGTAGAAAGATTCATACATCTTGTAACAAATCAATGTTTATTTCATTTAGCTGCTGATTGGGATGTCAGAGGGCTTTTAAGTTCTATTGTAAATAAATAGTTTGAGTGAGACCACATTGGCTGTGCCCCAGAGGAGAAGCTATGGTAATTTTTGGAGCAGCCCAGTGCTATTTTGGACATCAGCTGAACAACCAGCTGTTGTCACTGGGGCAGAAAGAGGTTAAAGCAGGGGTGGGTGCAGCCAGGAGCACATAATGAAATGAGTGAACTGAGCAGAACTGGGGGTGGAAGTGGGATAAAACTTCCCTTTCTCCCACTCTTTCATCTGCTGATCCCAGCTCAGACTGTGAAATTCTTACGGGTAAAAAGATACCCATAAGAAACACTTCAGTAAGGAGCTAAAGAATGTCTGTTGCTAGGGGCTCGTGTTGGTCTTCAGCAATTTGGAGAGCTCTGCAGGGATTCTTTATGTGTCCTATTGCCCTCAGATAACACAGGTTTAAGAAAATCTTCAATTCCAGCAGTGAAAGATGGTCCATGGTGGATCATGGCTGGTAAGAGTTTCACAGAAGCTTGCTGTCTTGTGAGAGTACAGTTTTCAGAAGCATGTGGACATTCCACAGAAATCTGTTGAAGGCCACTGTGTTGGAAGTACATCAGTATTTTAGTGTTTTGTTACTCTTTGAATGTCATTGTGGAAATGTGGTGAGACATGTAACTCCACGGGATGGGGAGCTTTGTTGCCAATTCCCAAATGTAATGCATCATTTGATTGTAAGGGATGTTACTTGAGGGACTGACAGCCCCACCTGGACCAAGCAGAGTGGGTTTGCATTTTTTTAATGGGACTAGTCTGTGAGTAAAACTAACCCTGAGCTGGAGTAGCTCAGCTTTAGTAAGGACAAACTCATCCACAGTCCTGTGGTGCTCTTTGGCTGACGCCTCACAGACCACCTCTCTTCTGGCTTGCTGCTCAGGACTGCATTGCTCTGGAGTCCCTGGTGTTCTGGCTGTGCAATGTGACAGAAAAGCACCTGGTCAGGAACCCTACCCAGGGTACATCACTCTCTGCCTAATTCTGCCAGCAGAAGACATTCTCAGCAAGAGCTGTCATTGGGTGTCTCCCACACAGAGATGGTTGCAGCATCAATACAGGTAGTACTGATGTGCCCAGAAAACTTGGGCTCCTGAAACCAACCCCAAAAAGATCTTTATTGAAAACAGGGGACAGGTCTGTAAGTGCCAATCCCTTAAGGGACAGCAGCATGGCAGGGCAATTCCACTCTGTGGGAAGGAGAGTGTGTGTCAAGCCCTGCCCCACCTGCAGGACTGCAGCATGTTGTTCCTGGGGTGCTCTTGGAGAGGCTGGTGGAGATGCAGACATGTGACAAACAGATTTGGCTTCCCAAATCCTCTGGCTGAAACTCCTGAGTGTGGCATGGGCAGCAATAGGTTCTTGCAGCATCTGAGCTGTCCCAGCAGAAAGGGAGGAGCTGGCAGGACCTGCAGACCCTGGGCAAGGACTGCACTCCTGCATTCCCAGCGGCAGGCTCTGGCAGATCTCTGTGCTCCAGTGTTTCAGCTTTCAAAGGAACCTTTTGGAAAAAGGCTATGGAACAGCCACTCAGTTTCCACTTGACAGAAAGCAGCAGTTCAGTCCCACTAACTGTAGATTCTTTTTAGAGAACAACCCTAGAAATGAATCAGTAAAAGGCACAGCACAAAATAGGCTGCTGTTTCAACTGGCAACTGCAGAATGCACTTGTGTTGGGCTATTTCTGTCTTCCTCGTACAAGAATAATTTCCATCATTTTAAATCATTTTTCCAAGTTGCACAAGCTGGTTTCATTTTCCAGCACTAATCGAGGAGAAACGTTTATTTAAATCTTGTAAACCATCATGGGTGAGTAGGTAAACCTGTAACAGAGCTAAATAAATATGCCAGGTACCCAAATCATTTTGTTATCTACTCCAGAGCGGTGAAAAAAATAAACTATTCTGATTAAATCTTTGAGTGGCAAACTTCCAATCCCAGCAATAAAGGCAGGCCCTGTGTACTCTGGAGCTGACATATTTCTTCAGCATAGAACAAAGTGAGCTCTGCAGCAATGATGACTATAGCCAGCTATGGGAAGGAGTAAGCACTCCCAAGGAATAAGCACTCAGTAGTCTGCTGCAGTGTTTTCAGTGTTCTGTTTAATTTTGCAGATTATGTAACTTTTTTTTTCAGTTCAGAGTGCTTACAGTAAATTTAGGCTTATAAAGACTTGACTAGGTTTTCATAATTACCTTTTTCTCAGACATCTTGGTAAAAGTTCATGGGCTGCTGTGGTCTGGGTATATCCTGCAGGTCCACAGTCCAGGACTCAGCCTAGATATAAAGATGTAACCTCCTACAAAATGCTTCATCCAGGAAATAAACCAGTGGAGAATTGTGGAATTTTTTCTCTATCAAGTGCTGGCACCAGTGTGATACCACACGTGAGTAGTGGTGCATGACATCCCTGTAAACATCCAATACAAGGAGGAAAGGGAATACTTCAGGGCTTAGTGCTTTTTATTTTCTTGTTTTCTGTCCAGCATTTTTCTTTATAATTAATTTGTTCTTTACTTCCCCTCTAATAAATTGGACATCATGGACTTTCATCTGTCTCTGTATAGCCTGAACTGCACAGGCACAACGATGGAAGTCAACGCTTTCAGCTCTGCACTCTTTACTCAGGTTTTTTAACACAGTCATTATCAAAGATTGAACATTACAAATATAAATAAGCTATCTGAAGTTAAAAGCTTTGAAGGTTTGTATAACAGCTGGTTCTAAATAAAAGCAAGGACTGAAGCACCAGCAGCAGCACTTCTGTGGACTAGAAAGACACCTTTCATGTGGGGAGTACCTACAGAGACTCCTACTGCTCCCCAGCACATGAAAGGAGACCAAAGAGGAGGCGTGTGAGACTTCACTTGCACGAGGTTAATACATTGTCTGTGGGAATCATCAAAAACAGAAGCAAGAACACAGGACACTGAGAAGTTAAAAAAGAAAAAAAGCAAACAACTCAGCCTGATTTAATTGGAAAGCATCACTTGGCTGGCTTCTTCAGTAATTGTTGGAAGCCATCCCAACTCTTTATATATTTAGAAGTGATACAATTCAGCTCATAAATAATTTTTTAATAAGCGACAGTGCTCCCAAAGCATGTGACTTAACCCTTCAATGTGAATGAGAAATAGAGTTGGTCCTTTCATGCTTCACACATTTAGAACATTTTATGATGATAATAATTCTTCTGTTGTATATTTTAGAAATAGGATATCACAATAAATGCATTTGCTGTCCTATGAAATGACAAAGGCATTGGACAACAGGTAACAATAACAACTGAAACAATAATAACATGCTGAAACAATTAGTATTACCAGTCCTGTGGTGTCACAGAGGTGAAATTATCATTAGGGAGATCGACATAAGTGTATGCAAGATTAGATTTGATTAAAAGGCAGTCTTTGCACTGCAAAATATAGTGGTGCTGCGTTGTCACTGAGAATGAAAAATTCCCTGAAAAAAATGTAACATATCTATGCATATACATATTCTGGGGTTTTTGGTTTGTTTTGATTTTTTTTTTAGGAGTTTTTTCCAAAAACATACCAAGTCTATGTGACCAAGGTCAGTATCAGCTCTCTTAGTCTGAAGAGAGGACTGAGCTGGATTCCCAATTGCATGGGGGAACAATTCACTTTTTCAGCCAAAACCGGTGCAGCAAGGCTGACTCAAATGGCAGACTCAAGAAGAAAGGGCTGAAAACCTGAGAGATTGACAGGAAATCACTAGGGATTTTAGAAAAAATACATGCACTTCCAACAATATTTCATCCAGCCAACATTTTCTATCAAAATAGCTTAAGAATTCCAGCTTATATGAATACTAGAGACAGTCTGTGACTTGTGATTTTCCCTGTTCTCAACTGCATAAGTAGATAAAGTTGTAGTATTTGTCCAGTCTTAAGTCTCATTAGGTGCAGAGTGGGTATTGTTCTTCAGTCAACCTATTAAAAATAAATCTGATGAGGGGAGTGCTCCCTCTCTGGTGTAGAAGCGGAGCAGTGTGCCAGCACAGGTGGGATTGTGCTGGTGTACACCAGAGGACTGAGCTTATTTTAAAGGCAAGCAAACCTTTTCAGAGGCTGAATCTGTACCTAGGGCCAGAGGGTATAGGAAAGACCACAAATTATTTTTGATTTAGGGGTTCTGTTTTTCTATGACTTCAGTGCAAATTTCAGCCATGCTGTGACTCATCCTTGGGATATTATTCAATATAGCTATTAAACATTAGATTGCATGAACAGGGTCACCTTAGAACTGGCAAAAATTAAGGACATATTTGGAAAGATATGAGGAAGGAGGGAAATCAATATTTTTTAATTCAATTTCCCAGTAAGCTCTGCTCATTTGAGAACATACCCCATAAAATGACAAAGCTATTTACATTCGAAAGTTTAAGCAGCGCTTGGCTGCGAAATCCCTGGCTGCTAAGGAAGCGTGTTTTCATTAGTTTCAACTGGCTTTGGGTTTAAAAAAAGTAACAAATAGTGCTGAAAATCAGCAAGGTGCCAAGGCTGGCAACAGGGAGTCCCCTGAGCCTGCAGCCATTCCAATCAGGGTACTGCTGAAAAGCTCTGTTCTCAGAGCTGTTCTCTGGCAGTGGAGAGCCAAACGTCTTTTCATTCACTTCTTCCCACTTCAGTGCCTTAGTCAGGACTGACTGAGGGGAAAAGGCTCCTTCTGGCAGCTGTTCAAGGGATAAGGATTTTATATTTTTGTGTGGGGGGTGGCTTTGCTGGTGTGACCAACCCCTCACAGACTGTCACAGGACCTCCAAAGGTCCACCTGCCCAAAAAGGTCCACACTACACTTGCCTCAAAAAGGTTCACATAGGATCTCTTTGTTCCACTTAGAGTGCTCAGCTCATTTCTGCACATCTCAATTAGGGAAAGCAGCCCCAGCAGCTTTACTCTCTGGAGCTCATTCATGGGAGTGCTGCAATGTGACGCTGCAAACTCTGCAAGGGATCGCAGGAAACTTTTTGCATGGAATCTTTTAAAGGTCCCACGTAAACCTTTGAAGATGGAAGTCCATTCTCCTTGTTTGACAAAGAAAGATTGCACAAGCAGGATTGGAAGAACAGACTGTGATTATAGTTGCTGACATTTAACCAAAATACAGTAATTAGCCTACATAAAAGTGACAGCCAAGAAATGGCATAGAACTAAGAGTTTCGGAGATCTTACAAATCATTGGAGTTTGGTGGAATTAGCCTATTGTATTTCTAAACTTTAAAGCATCCACTGCACACATTTCTCCATTCTTGTCTCTAAAGCTTTTTTTTTCCCTTTCCTGCTTTACTGACCTATGCCTGTGGTCTCTTCACTTCTGAAGCAAAGATTATGCCAGTCACTCCTAAATGTAGCCATTGACATAAATAATTTATATCCCCATATTCCAGATGATTTCTATTATTTTGTGGTGAGAAAAAAAAAATTTAGGAAAGAGCAGACACAGTAAGATTTCAGCTTGTTCTCTGAGAAGTTGTCTTAGGGAAAAATAAACATGAGTAAAAGAAAGCAGAAAATAGTCCTTCTCTTCATTTGCTGATTCAGTCCCCAGTGGGGAGGGTGAGAGCTTGAGTATGAGACAGACATATTTTATAAATTCAAGACATTAATTCAGACTGGAGCCACTGTGCAATGCAGGGTTGTGCTCTGGCAGCTGTGGGAAATCAGAAGCATAACACCAAATATCTTGTAGCAAAACAGATTCTGAGAAAGGTGGTGAAGTGCACCCAAAAATATCTAATGGTTGATTGGGATATGTCCCCTTTAAATAGTGAGTTCCCTCTAAAAGACTTAGGAAAGAGGACCTGCTGGAGATTAAGTCATGTTTGGATGAGAAGTGGTTGAGTCAAACCTAAGTACATCATGGAAGAAGAAAGCTCTGTGTCATCCTATGTGACATCAGAATTTTACCTGGCCACTTTAGGCCATTATCATTTATATCAGTAAAGACTTTCTTTCATGAAACTCTAAATGTAGCAAAATAATTCTTATCTATGTAAAAGGAAGTAGAATGGAGTCCTAAATCTTGCTCAGATGCAACCTTTGGGATCTCCAGCTATTTCAGAGGCAAATCCCCATACAGCAAATGCTCCTCCACAAGGCAGTATTTTCTTCACTTTTGTGAAGAAAAAAAGGCAAGTATTTTCTTCAAACATTTTGTTTCTGTAGCTTATCTGAGCAGATAACTTTTTTTTACTACAACATCTTGGCCATATATTTCAATTTCCGTAAATTTCTCTTTGTAAAGAAAATGAAGGGGAAAAGCTGCCTCCAAATGCATATAGTTTCATTGATTATAAAATAAAGAACTTTTATGGGTAAATCTAAAATAAGAAAGCAATTAAATTGTATTAGAAGAAGCCATTACAGGAATGCCCAAACTAAGACATCCAGGTGTATGCTTTTAGAATATTAATATAGGCTACATTCTTTTTATAGTGCTGGACCAAGTTTTATTCTGGAACAAAGGAGATTGCTATACAGTTGTCAAGCATCTCTAGAATCCTACAAACCATACCCATCAGATTGTTAAGGAGATTTATCAGGTCCCATTTGACCAGTGTCCAAAGCAGTATCATGATTATAACCATCTTGATTAAGAAACTCAGAGCTGCCCTGAATAAACCGTGGCCCATCATCACATTTTAGACTTGAGTTCAGAGCATTAATTGTCTCACTTAACCAAAAGTCACTGGATACAAATTCCTCTTCAGCTGCTGTCTTAGGATGGATCCTTTGTGTGAGTTCCAAGGAGAAATTGCTTCAGCCAGCCACGAGCATGAACATGGGACAGAGCACACACAATGACAGCTGACTTTCTTATTTTTACCCCACTCTTTCCATTTGTCAGAAATCTTGCAATCTCCAACAGGCTGCTTGGATTTATAGGGTATCTCTCACTAGATAAAAACAGAGTTCTGCTATCTGGAGTTTTACTTCTTTGATAAAAGCTTTCCACAAGCAATTTGGTGTGTATTAAAGTCAAACAAATGTCCACTGAAGCAACATCACAGTACCACCCCTGGGCTGCCCTTAATGAGAGCTCACACAGTGGGGAGTCTGAGGGGCTCACTGGGGAGCCCACTGGCCATGAGAAAGTGCAATTTTATCACAGACATATTTTGCATAGGTTGTTAAGCAAGCCAAAAAGCCAAAGCTTCTGCAGGTGCTTTCTCTGTAAGCATGAGAGTATTTGGGGAGGAAATACTGAAAAGTGGCAAGTGGCAAAGCACCTTCTGGCTTTAGGCTTGGAGAAAGGACAGACAGCTGAGTGATGGGGAGGTGCTGCTCCTGAAACAAGCCCTGAGAGAGCAGTGGGCAGGGAGGCACCAAGGCTGCCAGGAGCCGGAGAAATGCAGAGGAGCAAAGGCAGCATGAAGAGCTCCATGCCAAGGGCACCTCAGCAACAGCATCGGGCCCAGGGGAAGGGAACAGATTGCTGCAAAAGAAACTATTTGAATAGACTTGGGTGGGGGAAAAGAAACCTAAAAAAGAAAAGCAGGCCAGCTCTCTTTGGCAGCAAACCCAGCTCACTAAGGTGAGGGTTAAATTGCTGCTCAGTTATTTGCCAGGGGAAGCTTCAGCCATACCAAGTGTAGGGTTTAACAGCATGAGACTTGGAGCTCAGATTAGCATTGGTTAAAAGGAAATAAGAATAAACAAAAGGGCTCCTCTGCCAGACCTTTCCTGTTGAATATGTAATGTGTGATGTCTCCATGCAGAGGACTGCAAACATTCTCTCTTTTGGTTTAAAGCATCCTGGGAAACTTCATTAAATTAATAATGACTGTTAGTAAAAGTTAAACAATTATTTTAAAGTATCGTTCAGCTTGATGATAGAGTTTATTGAAGTGCTCCTGCCAGCAGTTTATTCCCCATGAGCAATACCTGTATTCAGAGCTCAAACACTGGATTATCACTCTCTAGGCTTTTGGTGCAAACCCATAGGAATCTCAAGATTATTGTGTTTATGAAATAATAGTAATGAATTACACATATACAGTCATTCCTCTGTAAGGCTCCTATCTCCATTTAAAAGCATAGAAATGTCTCATTTGATCAAAAGCTCTCTGCTTTCTGCTCATTCCTTGTGCACTTAGATGCGAATGTCCCTGGCTTGTGCTATGGCAACAGCTGGAGCACAAGCAGGAGCTACAGATAGAAAACCCAAACCCTGCAGAAGCAGGAGCACTGGACTCTCATTTTTCCAGCCAAGTGTGTGACAGGAGTTGCTGGACCTCCTCACTAAAGGGACTTGGGCCAGGCATGAGAACTGGGCTCCAAGCAATCTGGGCAATCCCTGCCTGACAAAGACCCCTCTGGGGATTGCCCATCTGCAGCAGGACATGCCAGAACTGCTCAAACCCCCTGCATGAAAGGAATTAACACTTTCCTTTGTTGTATAAGAAGTTGAATGGGAAATATAGGATCGGGAAAAATCCGATTTTTTCCTACAGGACTGACGAGAGCGGAGCAAGAATTTGGATTTTGTCACATTTCTTCAGGCAGGAAGAGCACTGAGCCCAGTGTCCTAGAGCAGGACTGAGAAAGGCAAGATTAATTTTCTAGGGAAGAGGGATTTACCAAGTCCTACAAAGCAGCAAGAGGAAAGAAAGCAGCATTTTCCCTCAGGTGGCTGCTGGTCTATCTGAGAAAGTTCCACAGGGTGTTCAGTCTTTGAATACCTTGTCAATTCCAGGAGATACAACATGGATCTAAACTCACCTTTGGAAACTTTCTAGGTCAGCCTCAAGAAGCTGCCTATGCTTAAAATGGCTCCAGAAGGAGAAGTAACAGCCCAGTGCCTTTGCTTCTTCAGCAGGTACCACAGACACTTTAAAAATGCATGCTTGAGGTCAAGAAAGGGCTGCATTGGCCAAAGTCCCTTCAGAAGTGTCAGGTGTGGGGTGGAATGAGTTCCTGCTGGTGAGCCCAGCGTTCCCTCCAGGCTGTGGGGCTCTGCTGTTCCATCCCCAGCAGCCAGAGCCAGAGCAGCTGGAGCAGCCAGAGGATGGCAGCCTGGGGGCTGAGCTGCAGGGCTTTCTCTCAGCATCAGCCTGGGCCAGATTCAGCTCCTGGGGAGCCTCTCCAGAGGCCAATGTCACTGCTGCACTCAGAGGTTCCCTTCTGCATGGCCCAGCTGGATGCTCTCATCACAAATCAGTGCCTGTGTGCTCTGAGATTTCACAGAATTGAGACCATCAGGGATGGCACATTCTGGTTATCTGTGTTTGGTGGTGAGGCTTTTCCTCTCAGGCTTTTCTGTAGGTAATGCAGAGGCAGTGAGTTTTGGCTTTTTCCTGTGCAAATTCAACCCTGACTCCTTGGAGCTGCAGTGTTATGTAATGAGGATACATGTGCATACATACACATATATATATATATAAACCCCCACACAACCCATTGCTGTTACTCACATGACACAGACCTTCTAAGAGCTGTCTTGACCCTCTCAGTACTTCTCCAGCATCTTTCCCGTTTCTGCTTTCCCAAAATAAAGAGTTGTACTTGAGTGAACTTCAGCACCATGGGTGGTTACAGCCACTGCTGTTACAGTGTTATTAGAGACTGATGACAGCAAAAGCATCCCTGTTATCAGAATTTCCCTCCTGGCACGATGTACTTTGCACTATGTATACACACAATGAACGGGGTAAAAGCACAAAACCAGATTATCTTCATAAGTGTTTATCCTCTGCAGGAGCTCTGGCTGTCAGGTGTTGTGTGTGCTGTGTAAGTCAGGTACCTCACTGTGAAGATACTGATGCCATGCTTAGCAGTTTACTTTAAACCCATAACGAGGAAACCATCACCAGTTGTCAGGTTTCTCCTCCTTTTTTATTTTTTTTCCCCCAGTATAAATTCAGGATTTTTCTTTCATTGGTGTAAGACACTAAGACACGATAAGTTTTGGCAGACAAGACTCATGCAGATTTTGAACCAAGGAGGAACAGAATTGGCCTGCAATTCTACCTTCCCAGGTTTTCTGTCTGTATAAAGGAAACAGGCTTTTGCTTGTACTGCAAGGCTCAGCTTTCATTAGCCTGGACTAAGTTTTTCACAGTGGTCATTCATTCCCTGTGGCAGGATTGCCAAGGACAAGTGTGGAGAGTCCAGCAGGTGGTCTGGTTCATGTGGGATAGATAGATATATTAACCTGTGTCCTTTCTTCCACAGAGATGGAATTCATCACTTATTCATTCCTAGTGTTTTGTGCATCTTGATCAGGTGCTTGACCTGACAGTGTAGACAAGCAGTGCAGAGGAAATCACACAAAGGATATATTAAAGTCCAAATCAGACTTCATTTTAAAGGAAAACAAAGTTATAGATCACATCTGAGGCATAAGGCAACGTGTTCCTACCAATAAATCCCCAGTCAGATGCACAAAAACTGGTAAGAGATGCAGGGTGATGAATCCCAGCTGCATTGACCAGCATTAATTTTTCCTTTGTTCAGGAGTTTTCCATTTAGAATCTGGGTTGGCCATCTCCCCAGCAACTAATCCTTCTCTAGGGACAGGGGTAAGAAGAAACAAAAAAAAAAGGAAAATAAAATTACTCAAGGATTCTACACAGCCTAATGTTCTGCAACTGTAGAAATGTCTTTCCTTTTCCTTTTAGCAACCAGGCAAACAGTAAAGCATTGTTAAAAATAATAAGTAAATGGAGACTCTTTTAGTTTTGTTGTCCCCTTTGGGGAACAACACTAAACAGCAAACTCTTCTTCTAAGTAGTCACATCTTCTGCCCTTTCAGTTTCAGCTTTGCTGTTGTTAACAAATACTTTTCTAGCACCTTCTGACAGAAAACAAGGCATTGGTTTCACCCTGCATTGAGGATATTGACATGTTGAGGTCAGATTTTCCTTAAAGGTGTGCAGAGCTCCAGCGCTGATATGGGGGCAGCTGTTTCAGTACAGCACAGGCTTAATCTCCTCTCTGTTGGAGAAGGGGGAAAATGCCAAAACTACAAGGAAAAGGAATTTCCTCATTTGCTTGTCAGCAAGGAGAAGCCAGTGACATTTAAGAATACATTTTCTCTTTTAAACTTGTAACCCCACCAGTTCATTTATAACTATACCACTGAACTAACTCACTGTAGGTGGATTCTGCAATATCAATCCTGGTGGTAATAATCAAACAGCAAGCAAGGTTTGTTTCAGCAAGGCCACGGTGAGATTGTCTGTTACAAGCCTGTAAGGAAATTGTTAAAGAAAACCCAAAAACTTCAAATGAGTTAGAAGAAACTAGAGCAGGCATCATTCAGAAACTGATATTATCAGCAGCTCTTGCTCAGAGAGGAAGGGTACCCTTAGGTCTTTTAGGAACTTGCATAAGCAACATTCCCATCTGGTATTGTGCTGGGCTCATAAAGCTGCAGCACAGTCAACAATTAATTGGGGCTGGATGGAACAAAACTGCTTCAAGCAGCAGTGAAACCCTCACTGCCACCTTAGAGCTCAGGTGTGCACCTGAAAGCGGCTGTAGGTGCACCAGTTGAACACCTGGCTCAGAAATGCTGCTGCTGTCCCAGCCTGCAGTGGCACACAGCCCTGGGGCACGGGGGGCTCTGGAAGGCATGAGGAGAGTCCTTGCAGGGGGAGCCATGAATTAATCCAGAGCATCTTCTTCACCCCAAAAGACTTCACAAGTTGCATCAACTCTTCCAAATCTGTTTAAGTCCTTTTTTACCTCCTGCACATTTCTCAGAATAGGAGCTAAAATTTTGGACTGCAGTCAGTGATAAATTAGATGCCTTTACAACTCCAGGCCTTTGCATTCATGGAGGGAGTGAAAACTGTTATAAATACAGAGACAAGTGCACCCACATTCCTTGTAAGTAATGATTCTGTGACATAGACAATATCACTGAGGGGAGGGCTCACAAAACTGTTCCTTTAGTAATAGACACACACATCTGCAGAGCCTCTTCTAGCAAGAGTTTGGGGTTGTGGTTTTGAGTGGGATTTTCTGCTTGGTGAAGGAGTTGTGTTTGTTTTATTGAGGGGGAGGGTTGGGGTTTGGGTTGTTTTTTGGTTTAATCTGTTAAGGAGCATCAGTCCATCATAGGATAAGCCTCACTTGAAGCTCCCTTATGCCCATACCAGGCTCTCCTGTTGGAGCAGGTTTGACATCCTTGGTTTGTTTAGTGATGCTCACATCACAGTTCTGCCCTCCCTGCTGTAAGATAGCCACAGCTGTGCCTCTCTGTGCACTGTCAAACAGCAGCTCCAAATGGGAGCCCTCATCTTCCAGAGCTGTGAGCACTGATCAGCAGCTTCCAAATTTTTAACTGACTGCCCCAAAACACATACACAGAGAATAAAAATTAGACAATAAATGGCCTATGCAAAAGGTTAAGGAAACCTTCTTTCCTTAATAAACATGCTGTGATCAGTCTACAGTGTCTGTTCCTGACTTAGGAAAGTGAACTGCTGTCACACATTTCTTGCCATTATTGTCCTCTTCACCTTCCCCTCATTTGACTTTGTTCTCTGGTATAAACAGAGTTTGGAAGCATGGCTGGAATTAAATGTGAAAATTAACAGCTCCTCTGGCCTTTTTATTTAGGGACCAACAGTATGTTTTTCCAGCTGCACCTGATATCTGGCATTGGTTTATTCCCCTTCCATCCATCACCTTCTTAATTCAAAACCAAGTGGTCAAGCAACCAAATACCAAATTAGGAAAACAATAGCACACAGTGTCCATAAAAGAGTATCTCCCTCTTTTGCCATTAACTCACATCAAGCTCCAGCAGCCTGTCCTTCCCCTGCACTGCCCTTGGCCTCTTCCCATTCCCACACACCCTGGCAGGTGTCACCCAGCCCAGCCAGCTCCCACTGGGTCAGTGCTTGAAGCACTGCAAGCAGAGAAGACACAGGGCTGTTTTCCAGGGGGTTTGCCTGTTTTTAAAACCCAAGACCAGAACCAGAGAAGCAGAGTGAGTTACAGCTGTGCCTCTCACACCCCAAGCAGCGTGTCTGGGATGGCTCTGCAGGGATGGATGGAGGAGCTGCTGCCCCATCCTCGTCCTCTGGACACGGCAGAGCTCAGCTCACACAGCCACTGGACACCTGCTGCAGCTGCATCCTGGTGTGGGTTCTTTGGAGTTGATTCACCTTGACCTGGTTTAGCAGAAATGCTTCCCCCTTCCCATGTTCTTTCAGCCTCACGTCAGGCTACAGAGAAATGCCATCTCAGTTTCACAGCATCTTCAGACCAGCTACCCTTGGGGTCCCCAGTGCTTGCTTTCTCATGGAATTTTGTACATCCCTAGAGCATAGACATGGTTATTTTTCATGCCATTCTTAATATATTAGAGTCAAAAATAGAATTATTCTATGTAAGAGGCAAGAGCGTTTTATCTCCGGAGAAAGAGCAGCATAGTGCAACAGCAAGCAATTTGAAGGCACAAAAATAAACCCTCAACATTTTCTTCCTGAGAGGATGAGAAATGGGTGGGGGAAAAAATAGCAATTGGTGAAGCAGTACCAGTAGCTTGTTTCATAGCTGCACTTTAACTATTTAAAGCACCCAGACTGCACAGAGGCCTTGTTTAATATTTAGGGCTGATATTGATGGGCCTTGCTTTACTCACAGCATATTATTTTGTTCCTACTGGGAACAGCCAGCTCCTGCATGCTAAAGAGACTCCTTTGGAAGGAACAGAAAGCGTTTGAGCTGCAGAAGCACAGGGAAATCTGACCCTCCCCTTAACCAGGAGTGGTGCCTGTGGCAACTGCCCAGCACCAAGCCCACAAAGGCACAGATGCCTCCACAGCCTCCCTCTCTCCCTCACCCTGCCAGAGGAGGGGATAAAGGGATCCATGAAAACCGTGCACACCCTCATCAAGGATTCCAGTCATTCATGAAACTGGACTGCAAGCCCCCAAGACCTGTGCAAGTGTCACAATGTTCAAACAGCTTTTCAAGTTTTTGTTCAGAACAAATCTCAGTTTGGAACCACTGCAAGCAAGTTCTACAGATCATTGACAAAGAGAAGCTGCTACAACAATTGCATCTGGATAAAACAGGACAGCTGCCAGATCTTCAAAGGTTTCACATGGCTTTTAAGTCTCTGTGATAAACAACTCTGGCTAGAAAATCCTTTCTTTCCTGGATAATTGTTACCTTAGTGTGGAAGAACATGATGGTTGAATCCTTTCAAAGAAGCCTACAAGCCTTCATTCCTTAACAAGATAATTGTTTATCATTCATTATATGCCTGATATTCCCCAAGAGCCTCTGTCCCTTCTAAGCAATAAACAACCCCTTAGCACATATCAAAGAACTCATTACAATCCTGTTGTGAAAATTACATGGCCAGACATTAAAACAAGCATAATTTTCCTATAGAGATAATAATTATTTGACTAATTGGGTATTTTTGCCACACAGTCCCCATGATAGCTTCTTTTTTCCCTGCTGTGTCCTCTAGAAAGGCCAGTGTAATAAACGTGGTAATTGTGGGAAAGGCTAAGGACATGAAACACAAAATGTTTCAGAGGCTGAAGTTAAATTCTTCAATAGTTCCTGCCCAAGATTTCTGGAGAGCCTACATTGGGGAAAAAAACTATACAGACATTTGAAGGCCAAAACCTCCTGGCCAATTGAAGATGTCCCTGAGTGCCACCAAGGCTGGGGCTGCTGGGGTTGGTGAGCTATCCATGCTTAAATGAGATCTGGCTGTGGTGTTTTGGGTGTGCCACCGTGCCTCTTTGGTCAGAAGAAGTCTTTTAGAGTAAAACTAGCATTTAAAAAACCCCACATTAATATAGTCATAAACACCTCAAAACGAGACCAGTATCAATAGGTCATTGCAAGGGGTAGTAACGAATATTCCCTTGTCAAAATTCTGCTGTCAGTGGGGAACCTTTTTGTCTGGCAGTGTCAGGCAGAGCTAAACAAGCTTCTTCTGGGATAGGGGTGTTCACTCTGCACTGTATTTTGACATGAACATAAACTGACATCAAAAGACTTTAAACCTGTTTGTAAAATACAGTGGTCACTTTATTAAAACCTCTTTTAGTTGTACAGCAAAGCTTAGAAACCCAAACACCCTGGTATTTTACTTCACTCCTGGCAGACAGACTTTAACTCCTGAGCAGTTCACTTGAGAGCAAAGCCTTGCTCACACTCTGGGTGTGCCCCAGGCTGCTGTGCGAGCTCTGCATCGCTCACTGCCAGCTGCCAGGACCTATCCAGATGTGTTTGCTGCCTTGGCAGAGCTTCCCCCTATGCTGCAACATACAAGGTGCAAAGTTGGAAATGAACTCTTGAAAGTCACCCTACAAAGATACCATGCCCTGAGCTGGGTTTAGGCTTTGGTTCTGATTTACATTATCAGGTTAATAAAATTAAAAGCTTTGGTGGCCACTTTCAGAGAGGCGTCTGCTGCTTGCACGTGCCCAGCTGGACCAGGGCTGGGCCCTGACCAGAGCAGCTGCTGCCTGGTCCAGCCCATGGCTGTGGGACACAGAGATGATCCTCAGTGAGCCCCTTTGGCAGGGAGTGGTTTCCTGTCCCACAGGCTGGCTGTGAGTTTGCAGGATGTGACCAAGCGCAGTGTCTCATTTGCAATGTCAAACAGCAGCCGTACAAAATCCCAGCCTGGTGTCAGCCCTGCCATATATTCTAGGGAGTGCCTGGGAGGGTTTCCACCCTGTGAGCCAGGCTCAGCTCTGGGACAGTGCTGTCACCCACACTCCACTTGCCAGCTACTGCTTTCAGACCCAGGAGAGCAGCACAGCAGTGCAGTTCAGCTCCCAGCCAGCTACCAGGGGCAGCAGGAGCAAAACTCAGCCAGACCCTTTTTTGGCAACTCCAACAGAGCTGATGGAAACTGCAGCTGAGCTCTTCTCCCCTGGACAGGCTCCTGGAGGCCCTACCCAGAGGACAGCAGTCTATCCACTCACTCTCACTGCTCTTCTTCTCTTACAGAAGGGGCCTCCCAGCCTTCCACCACCTCCTCCAGGTATTGAAAGGCAACTCCAGTATGTAGCAACAATAGAGTACTAGAAAAGCAAATGCCAGATACAAACCAGCAGCAGAAATAGGACTGTCCATTGGAATCTCCAGTCCCCAGGTTCCCAGACAGAGATGTTTTTGTGGCATAGTTACTGCTCATCTAAAGCACTGAAAGGAAAAATGGTCTTTTTTTCCATTCAGTCATATTTCCTCTGTACAGGGCTGTTGCTGCCCTTTCCAGCATGGCCAAGTTCTGCTTTCAGACGTTTGGGCACTGGTACATTCTCCCAGGATCATATAATTATCAGTCTGTAATCTCCTGTTCCACTGCGGATATGAGCAACCCTTTTATGCTCACAGTAACAATTTGGAAGTGTTAAAGTTTGAGCACTGGGCCCCTGGTGCTTACACGTGTTTGAATTGGCCCTCCCTGAAAGCTGATGTATTCCATCTGCTCTATTGGATTTCTTGGCTTAAAGTTACTGGAAACACTGAATGTTTCTTCTGCAGTGATCCTGTGGCTGTCCAAGAGTAATACACACACTCAGAGCCCGTGCCTGGGCTGCCCAGCACTAAAACACTTCACTACAAGTGGCTTTAGTGGACTTTTTTTCCTGTCTGCTTTTAGAGCTACATTGAAATCCTCTACAGTTCACATTTCTAATCAATCCTATAACATGCAAGTAACACTTGATGGATAAATAACACACACACATTTGCAGCTCATTTCCTCTAACGTTTTGCCTGAATGATGGAAATGAAGCAAGTAGATTTTTTTTTTTTGTATGTATGTTAAGAAAAGGAGCCATTACAGGAAGATCTTTAGGTTATAAAGAAACAGTAAGTTATCAACACCAGCAGCAGCACTGAATCAACCATTCAGATATCCACTGCAAGATTTTTACAATCCAACTGCCTCATTGCCATTCCCTGACTCTCCAGGCTCAGGGGCAGGTATATCACTAAGTTAAAGTACACAGATGCATTCAAACTGGGTCACACAAGTCATTAAAACAGCACATTTCTACAACAATTTTCACAACCCAGCCACCTCACGCTGTGGCAGACTCTGAGAGTGTGCCTGGCCCTTGGCTTGGTCCATCTCCCACAAGCCTGAGCAAATTCTTGCAGCTGGAGGGATGCCCACGTTTCCAGCAGCACTGCTGACTTCTTGAAGCCTGTCTTTTGCTGCAGAAGCTGCATTTTAAAAGTGAAGATTCAGGAGTATTAAAAATATTTCAGCCTCTTCATCATCTTTACTTTCTTATGCATTTCTATCTTGTTCAGTTAAGATTCAGCCCTTTGCTTATTTCCAGTACAGCTGGAGCACAGATGCAGGGAACCTTTTCTGGTTCCCAGCACCTCCCAGTCCTGCCAAGCTGCAAGAACCCTCTTCAGACCTGCAGCCTCTTCATGGTTTTAGCTCAGACCTTCAATTTAAAACAGTTCAACTCACCTCTCCAGGATGCTCTCAAGCCTACTCAGTAGCTCCACCACGTGCACTCCTTGGCTGGAAAACACAACCACCCTGACTGCTCTGAGCTGGGGTTGCAGCCAGTCTAGTGGAAAATCAGGCAAAGCTCCACGTGTGTCTCACTTTGGAGCAGGTGAAGCCAATGGCTGAGGTGAGGGATTGCCCAGGACAAGCTGCAGCAGGCGCTGGGGTAACAGCTCCCAGTGTCAGTGAAATTCCAGCCAGCCTGCTGATACAATTAAAAATGCACTGCACAACCTCCACAGGAACCCTTTAGACCAACTCCTCCTCTCTCCATTTTTGTGGTGAAGCCACACTCTCTCCAGAGTTCACTTCAACAGCTTTCAGCCATTAGCCAGGGGAGAAAATATCCTGGCTGCAAAATGGCATCATGGCTTTGACTAAGTGGCTGACTGGGGGGGAAATGGATTCATTGTTCAGGAGGCTGGTTTCCAGATCCTCATAATTGCTTCCAGCAAACGTTGACCATTCTCCCTCCTCACCATAGTGGAAGCATCTTCTGGTTGAGTGGATTTTCTGTGTGTTTTGTACAGAGCAGCTGAATGCAGATTTACATAAAAATAGTATTGCTGAGCATTTAGTTCTGACCATTTTGTACTTGGTACAGCCATCTGCAATCAAAACGTTTGGAGAATATTACAGATGTTCTTGCATGTTCGTCTCAAAAACTCCTAAAATATAAAACTCCTACATCCGCCTTCTAGAGTTGCCAAACTTTTTCTGCACTTCTGTTATTAAGCAACTCTGTTATTAAGCAATTGTGTCATTAAGTTTAGTGGATGTGAGACATCTTTGTTGTGTTCAACCCTGCCTGCCAGGAGCTGGGTGGTCACTGGTGGGGAGTGGTGTGCTGCCCTGACCACAGGACTCCCTGGGCACAGGGAGCCTCTCCCCATCCTCCTGCCCACAGCTGGGCACTCACCACCCTCCGTGGGCACCACAGCAGGGGAAACAGGGCTGGAGAGCTGCGCTTCCAGGAGGGTGGAAGATTGCTGTAGGATCAATCCCACCACAAGGAGCTTCTTAAACAGCTTTTATCATACACAGCTCTCTAGATGACAGAGAGAAGGTGAGAGCAGGTCTGAAGCAGAACTGGCCCTTTCTTTAGTAAAAACTAAGATGTAAGATTATCTATAATGGAAGCTAATCACTACCCAACAAAGCAGAATGCTTGGAGGGTGGTTTCTCATTTTTAGCCTTGGTGAAATGTTCCTGAAAGCTAACAGCATCTATAATGTCATTGCTGATTTGTTTTGCTGTATGAAAGAAAGCAGAAAATAGAATTGCTGTATGTAGGAGGTGAAGATGTGTTTTGTGTAGTGAGCAATGTGCTGCAGCAAGAAAAGGCTGCCACGGTAAACATGCTGTCCCCACCAAAGCCTGAATGTAATCATGTGGCTAACCACTTGTGATCTTTGAAAGGCAAGGCGTCACCTGGGTGTCTGAGCACAGTGTGATTTTGGAGGCAGGAATCCAGACAATCAATCCAAACAGCTTCTCTCCCTCTCCAGCAGATGCTGCTGCAAAGCTGAGCACACCCAGAATCAAAGCCCAGCCGAGCACAGCCCTTTGTGAGCAGCCCCCACGCCGCTGGCCGGACGCACGAGTGGGCTGGTGGCTGCTGCCTGCCTTCTCCCCATCCCACCCACGGCCTGAGTGCAGCAGCAGGAGCTGGGCCAGGGCAGGCCATGCTGGGGCTGGGCAGAGTGCCCATGCCAGGGCCCAGGCAGGCAGCCCTGGGACAGGTGGATGCTGCCCTTCACCTCCTCCAGAGCTTGGCAGCAGCTCCGGACGTGGTGCGGGGACCATGGCAGCAGCTGCGGCTTCTCTGTTCCACAGACACAACAATCTGTGTCCCACCAGGCTCTGCCTGCCTGCTGGAACCTCTTCTGCCTGGCACAGCTGAGTGGGATGGAGCTCAGGGCAGCCCCAGTGGTGAAACCATTGCCAGCTCCTGCAGATGGTGCAGCACAGAGAGCAGCACAGGTCATGGAGAGAGCCAGGGGAAAGGAGCCTGCCCAAAGGATTTGGGGCTGCCTGGCTCCTGAGGAACGGCATGGCTGGGGGGCTGCAGGTGCCAGGGAAGGATAGGATGGAGAGGCAGGAGCACAAAGTGGGGAGGGAGACACGGCAGCAATGCAATAATACATTTCTTTATTTTACTTTTAGAAGGATGAGGAGGAGCTCAGTCTCGTGCTATTAAATAGTAGATCCCACACTTGGGACTCACCATAGAAAAGAATTCCAGCCTTAACATTGAGTTAAACTTGGCCTGATGGTTTCCAGCTGTCCTGTGCTTTTCACAGCCTGCACCTTTCACTGGGAGCTGTGGTATCATTGTCTGAGCTACCAAACCCAGGGGTGTCCCAGGAAGGAGACCCATGTTTGATGGTCACCCTGCCCAGTTTTGTGGCTAAGAGACAGAACTTTGGACACACAAATATATATCACACTTTATTTTCTGTCCCAGACAACTCTCCCTTCTGAAAAGTTCATTAGCAGCTTTTATGTGCTGATTTAAAGTCCAGCTTTGTCTCAGAGATCACATGGGAGGGAGGGAAGCTGCATGTGCCTGTATTTGAGGGGCTGGTGGCTCTGCTGGTCCCAGACCCCCCCAGGGTATGGGATGGGCGTGGGATGTTTCGCTCACCCCAACTGCTGGCTGTGTTTGGAGCCACAGAACTGCAGCAGCTCTGCAGGGCTGTCCCTGCAGCAGGGCCAGGCACAAAGGATTCAGCTGGGCTCCCACCTGGGCAAAGGGACATGAGACTGAAGCGTCATGAACTTCAGTAAAATTAATATCCTAAAAATCTACTGCAATTCTTTTCAGTTTTTGATCAAACCAGGTGCTGATCAGCCACATCCACTTGATTAATAGCAAGCACTCACTACAGAAACAGACACTAACAATCTCCCGTTTCAGCGTGTCAAATGCACATAATTACTCATCATGGATACTATTTATATGCCCACGTACTGCTAAGTGAAAGAATGCTTTCATCCTGGTTTTATCATTTCTAGATTAAATCACAGTTTTTCCTATTTCCTCCAGACAGCAGCTCAGCCCCACAATTTTCTCTCCAAATGACAGGCAATTCTTTTAAGCACATTGAATTATTTTTTCCAGGTGGTGGTTCAGTTGAAATTAAATGTTACTCTTTAACATTGCTCAGCGGTACAGCTGTGGCACACAAAGACCACAACTTTAATATTCCAGCCAACTTGAAAATCAGAATTAAAAAGAGGACTTTAAATTCCAAGTGAGCACTGGCAGCCAGCACCCCTTTTTCCTGGCATGAGGGTGTAAGGAGCACAGGGGAGGTGACAACGCTCCTGTGCTGAAGGCTGGAAAGGGCCTTGGAGCTCACCCCACCAGCTTAAAGACTCACTCAGACCCCACAATTGAATAAGTACTGGAAGATTTGATTTTTATTGTCATTTTTAATCTCTTAGTGGTTTGATTTCCCAGCAGCTGGTGAAGGAGATGGTTACCTCCATTCCCCTGGGAGCAGCCAAGTGTCCTGGTGAGCAGAGGGAGGTCCCCAGCTGGCAGGGACACAGGGGCACCTCCTCTGCAGGAGCACAGACTGAGGGGAGATGTGAGGGAAAGGCAAGGAAGGTCTGGGAACAAAGAGGCCACTCTGCCATCACTCAGAGCTCACTGGCTGTCCTCCCCAGATACACACCCTCTCCAGCACCTGGCTACACTAATAAAGTGCCCTTTGATCCAACACAGCCTTTGCTGCCCCAGTATTAACCTGGACAATTATTTCACATCCATATTTCCTTTGCTTCGTCCACAGAGGATTGGTTAGAAGCCAACATTAATGTGAAGAACAGAGGAAGGTCAAATTAATCTCGACTAAGAATTACAGTTCATGAGATAAAGCCCAGCAGTAGCCATGTGTTCGGGTGCTCTGCTGAGTGAAATGTGCAGATATGAGTCAAAATATCTGTTTGATAAATGTAGTGTAAATAGCTCAGATATTTTTGTCTGTCAGGAACTGCATACACTGAGGCACCAACATTTTATAAAAGTCGTATTCTATAATTTTGCAAATTGATAACAAAAGGGCAAGGCATTGATACTATAGATTAAGGCAAAATAAATGCATTCTTGTGAATCTGCTTAGCCTTACCATGGAACAACAGTGCCTCCCAATGACCAGAGTGCAACTTTGAAGGTTCAGATATTGCTTGTCACTATATCTTTTTGCTGGTCTCTGATACTTCATGTATTATTTCAACCACCACATCTCAGCAGATTTCTCTGCCAAGAAAGCTTTCATACTGAACTACAAAATTAAATTACTATCACAGAATCAGCATATATATCCCCTGCCAGAATATTCCGTTCTTTATTTGCAAGCAAAATAAAGTGGCTGCAGGACCTGAAACGTGGGTGTGTGGAACCCCAGGACACCTGGCAATACTGTGTCGGGGGTGTTCCTGCAGTTGTGACTCTTCTGCTCAGTGACACATGCAAGGTCTCAATTAAGCATGCAGGTACTTCTTTTCTTAACTGATTGCAAAAAGAATTCACCAAATAAAATCAACATTTCCCCCTTTTTTTCTTTCCCAAACCAGGTCCCGATTATTTCAGCTCCAAGAATCTTGCGCTGCAAGCCCAGAAAAAGATCCTGAGTAAAATGGCAACCAAAACCATGGCTAACATGCTCATCGATGACACGAGCAGCGAAATCTTCGACGAGCTGTACAAAGTAACAAAGGAGCACACCAGGAACAAAAAGGAAGCCCATAAAATCATGAAAGACCTGATCAAAGTGGCCATAAAAATCGGGATCCTCTACCGAAACAACCAGTTCAACCAGGAAGAGCTGGAGATCGTGGACAAGTTCAGGAAGAAGCTGAACCAAACTGCCATGACCATCGTCAGCTTCTACGAGGTGGAGTACACCTTTGACAGGAACGTGCTGGCAGAACTGCTGAACGAGTGCAAGGAGCTCGTGCACGAACTCGTGGGGCGGCACCTGACGGCGCGCTCCCACGGGCGCATCAACCACGTCTTCAACCACTTTGCGGACGTGGAGTTCCTGTCGGCCCTCTACAGCCTGGACGGGGACTGCCGGCCCTACCTCAAAAAGATCTGCAACGGCATCAACAAACTGCTGGATGAGAAGGTTCTTTGAAACCAAGAAACCGACCAAAAACTTCTCTCTAGAACTGGCCGCCCTTCCTAAGCCATGGTAGGCAAGCAAGCTTCCTTCCCATCAGTCTTACTACAGTCCCCTGCAGGGCCCAGAAGGTGCTCACCAGGCTCGTGATGAAGTGGAAAACTTAAAGCAGAAAGCTATCGATTTTAAGGCTTTGTTCAGATAATTCAGTCTTTTTCAAGGAGCAGAGTGAACGAGGCTGCTGATATATATTGTTCAGACACAGATTGCTATTCACCATGATCTCGCTAGCTTTGTGTTCAAGGCTGAACAGAAAGTTAACTCTGATGCATGGCTATGTAAAAATAGACAGATGAAGGCAAGAGCAATACATGGAATTTACCCCCAAGGCCCTTGGTGCATATATTTTTATTATTTCCACGCTAACTGAAAAGGCTTTGACAGAAAGTAGGGCTGTGATGGATTAAGTTCACTCCTTTCAAAAGGATCAGGAATCAATATGAGAAAACATCTCTGATTTTACATGGTATATAAATCTAATAAGAGAGTTACAAATCATACAAGCAGGAGAAAATCTAAAGAAGTGCTCTATGAAAAAACAGTTTCATCAGTTTAGTTTTATACCTGCTAACAACAGAGAGGAGGTTTCATTTTAATTTGAAAAGCAGCTCAGTGGTTCAAGCTCAAAGGCAGATAAAGTGGTACAGCAGTTCCCCTGCTCTCAGGGCTTGTCCATTGGGTAACAGCAGGTGAGTTCAGACTGAAGGTTGTGCTGCTCTTACTGATCTGCCTGGCAGAACGAAATACTCTTTGTGAAGATTTTGAAATTGCCCTTGTGAGGAGCAGCACACCTGAGACACCAACATTTACATCCTCAAAAAATATCAGCCTAGATAATACTCTTGGTTTAATGTACCCATGACATTTGTGCCTACAGTAAATCTGAGGTGGGATACAAAGGAACCCCATCCACTATTTGTGCAGTGCCTCCAAGTGTAGCATATCCACAGTTGTCAAAACAGAACAGCCTTAGTGACTCTGGTGAGTTCCTGGAGTGAGTTTTTGTTCAGAATGATTTCAGTGAATTTTCTAGGTTTTTTTGAAACAAGATATAGCAATGTCTTCAAACTGAAAACATTTTGCCAAGAAAGAGTGGGTTTTGTGCAGGCGTGGTTGGACACAGGGAGTGTGGGAGCAGAGTGGATCCTCTGGCTGCCACTTGCAGAACTTGGGTAGGTGGAGATTGATCCAGAGTAAAAAACACATATTCAGAAATCTCTCCTCTCCTTGTCCTCTCCATCTTATCCTCCAGACTCATCTCTGTCTCCTGACACTGCAGTGTCAGGAGCCCTCTCCTTTCAGCTGACACAGAGAGCAGACAGTGCCATCATCTGGGGGTAACACCTTCCATATCATGTATACTATAATAGAGAGATGCATGTATCTCAAAGTTGACAAAGGCAAGAAAATATATCTGAAAGCCATTCCTCTCTAAGGAAAACTTACATGTGGATCACTCATTACTTTAGGATAAGAGGAAAAAAAAAAGCCAACATGTTTCTCATTTAAATAAACTCTTGAATACTATGGTATTAATAGAAAACTGTTCAAAATTCTTATTATCCTTCTGCCTTTCCTCACCCTAGAATAACTATATTTTATCTCTTGCAATAACAGTTTTTACTGTCATACCTTTATACAGTTGAGAATACACACACCCAGGTCATATACTCACTTGGGTTGTCCTAGATGGATTTTTACCTGTTCCCAGAACTCATTTGAAGCACAGTAAAAATGAAAGACATTGGCAGAACAGTTTTTAATGGCGTAAATTTCCCCCACATATTTCCTTTAACCATCAAAAGTAGATTTAGTTGCAATGAAGATGGACAACTCCTTTGCAACACAGAAATGAAACAGCAACGTTTGGGGTTGCAAGTTCAGCCATTGCAGAGCCATATTTACATGCAACATTACCTGCATTTCTTCCAGGCATGTACTTGTCAACTGATGCTTTTGAACTGTATTTCTTGTATTCAATGCTCCTGTCCCAGTGCACATGTCAGATTTTGTGTGTTTCATTTGTGGCAAACAAATTTAAGTTCTTCTTTAAAGGCCAGAAAAAGATTATTCAACATTCAAGATGTCTAAAGGAAAGGGATATCCTGTATTTGTGACTTTTTGTGTGTTTCAAGTATCAATATTCAGATTCTGGTATTTTAAACACACCAGCTGAACATCTGTTGTTTTATTTAAAAATAATCTGAGTAGCCTTAAGGAAAGATATGTTTTCAAGTATTTCTCATACTTGCATATCCTGTATATTCATTGTTTACTTTTGTACTTGTAGCTTGGTATGTAAAAACATTGCTAAAATATGGGCAATGTTCAGGTCACCTTAAATATATTATGTATTATCACGTTTGTGGATTAAAAATGTGTGATTACTGCCCTTTTTGTTTCCTTTAGATTTATTTATCCTACCACCTCTATTGTATTACAAGCACATGTCAGCAGCAAAAGAGCAGGTACCACAATCCAAAATCTCACTCCTCCAAGGACCTTCTTGTAAGTTTCCCCTTATATATTCAGCCCAGTTTAGCTTGATGTGATTTAAGGTAGATAGAAAACATATTCCTGACAGATTTCAGAACAGCCCTGTCCTAAACATGGAGATGCTGGAACCTACCAGAACATTTTAACAGGAAACATTTATTCTCCTGTCCTTATTCCCAGAAAAGGCAAACTGTTTTGGCTGAAAGAGCTCAGGATTTGCAAACAGCTCACATGGCAATTATACTGAAAGCAGTGCAATACTGGCACAAAGAGAAAACTGACAACTACCTTAAAATCAAAGTTTAAAGCAATCTCCTTAAGTGGTGCTTTGAGCCTTCCTGCTGGTAAAACATTTCTGTCAGGTTAATTTTATGAATCATATCATGGCAGGACACAATATTCTTTGCTTCATCACTGCCAACTTTATTATATAAAGACAAGAATGCTAATGTTTAAGAAACTCTCATGGGAGTGACCACTTTTAACATGTTCATGAAATGGTGCCTGTGCCACAGAGCTGCACATCATGCTGAACATGTGATCTGATTTGTGCTAGAGAAATATTCTCAGAGACAGGCACATAAATAGCTGGCCCTGAAGACAACCAAGCAGTAAAGCAAAATTAAGTCTCACCACAGCAACAGAAATGCAAAAAGCAAGTTTTAACTGGATGACTTAAGCAGGTCTATTTTGGTTTTTACATAAATCAATGCCAGAAAAAGGCCACACACAGTCTTACCCACACAGAAAAAGATAATACAGCTTTTTATGCTGAAAAACTACTGATGGGACTCTACAAGAGAGAAACACTTTTCCAATGCTTAGAAACCATCAATGTCATTTATGAGCTACTTGCAAGTACAGGAAAACCTCAAGATTCTGCCATCCATTACACAAATATACTCTTTTGGGTCCTTACAGAGGAGGATTTGGGAATACTTAGCAAAAAGTAATACAAGCCAACAGATTTAGTCTGTATCTAAGAAAACAGCCTGCCTCAAACTGCCATGTTGCACTTCCAGTTGTCCTACCAAAGTGTTTGTTTCAGTAAAAATACCTGAAAGTACTTGGGGTAAGGAGGTAGAAGCTAACAAAACAGTTGAAATATGGATCCAATACACTCACTTTCCTGCTGACCCCCACATGTCAGAACTCACAGGACACACAGCAGTGGAACAGGGAGGCCTCCAGGTACCTAAGGGTTTGGTGCAGTCCCTGCTAGCCTGCCAGCTCAGCATGGTCAGTACAGACTGACTGGTTGCCTCTTGAGCCAGCTCCTTCATGCAAACTGGTTATGTGCTCTCTTCCTTCCAGCCTGCTTCTCTGCACCTTACCTCCCTTCCTGGAAAACAGGTTCATGCTTCAAAGATGAAGCCACAAAGAAAAGAAATTGTAACACTATGGAAGATGAGGATACTCTCAACAGACTTTTCAATACAGAGCTAGATGGAATCATTTGGAATGGAGTAACTCTTTGAAGAGTTACCTCTGCAGCTCTGTTTCTGAGACAACTGGATGCTGGCTCAAGATCAGAAGGACTGCCAGCACTGAAATGCTGACATGTGTTAACCCTGGAGGCTCTCCAGGGCCCAAGTTCCCCAGCTCAGCCAGGACTCCTGGTGCACAGCAGCAGCTTTGTTACACCAAACAGCCTCATGGCTCAGCTCAGGGCTGCAACCACCTTCAACTCAGCCCATGTCACCCTTGCCAAGCTCCCAACTCCACAGCAATGGCTTAGGCTTGTACTGAACTTAAAAATATGCTATTCCTGTCAGCTGTGAATAACAAGAGACACTGAAATCTCCTGTGATGCCTAAAACCAAAATCAGACTCTGGCAGTATTCCAAAAAAGGGATTGGATAATGTGAGCTGGTACACAATGCTGCTTAAAAAGTGTAGTCCTTCACTGTTTTCACATCTCCAACTGAGAAACAAGACGTTTAAATTATTAATGGATTCAAGACTTCTGTGATGTTTCACTGTTCAGATGCAAAAAGAAACAATTTAGAAACTAGTTCTTAATATACAGAAACACTGCTACATGTGATGGAAAAGAATATTTAACAAGTATCAAACTTTTTTTTTTAATAAAACTGAATTTTATTAAACTGCAAGAAATGCAAATATGATGATAGATTCAGAACATTATTTGTTGGGCAATCCAAAAATAATGACCGACACAGGTACAATTCCCTGCACACTCCTTTAAGTGATGATACCATAAAGCAATCAGAATCAGAATACTGACACCTTGACATACACTATTCATACAGTGAGAAAGGTTACACAGAACATTACATTAACAACAGAAGGCATTGTTGTCTTTGCAGTTCTTTAAACACCGGGACATTGAACATCTCCTTGCTGAAATGGTTTAAATGCATAGGCCACAAACAGATACTTGTATCAGAGTTCCTATAATTACAGAAGTCCAATTGCATAACACAAGTCTGACTTACCAGCAGGGAAATCATCTGCTGGAAATTATTCCACTATAAATCAGTTTGCATTTATATAAACTGTCTTGAAGTGCCAAGTAAACATTTAAGTATGCAGAACATTAAATATATTTACAGGTTCAGTGCACTTTAAATTCCTCAGTAAGAGGGTACTGAAACAACAATAAAAAAGGAACTTTGCTTGGATGATTATACTTGTGATAACACAAGTAGCTTGACTTAAAAGAAAAATTGCTATCAGCACATTAACTTTCTTACAACAATTTCATGAACATTTACCAAAACATCAAAGTAAAAGAATACTTTATTTTCCTTTACAACCAGTGCTTATCAGGTGAGAATCAGTAATGCTGACATGTGAGAGGCTCCTTGTTACTACTAAACACACAAAGCAGAGAACTCCACCACAGAATCCCTTTGTACCATGTCTGAACTGTGTGCACAATCTTGGATGCTTCAACAAAACAAGACGAGCTATAAATACTAACCAGTACTATTTTTCATTTAGCATCCAAATAAATGAAGATTGCTGGATTTTCAAGATTGTGAGGTTACTGCAGGAAGAGGAGACAATCTGCTCAGACACATTTTCCACATTTGCTGCTGTGATTTAATCTCTCACGCCTTGCTGCAGTTCCCAGGCATGCACACACAACACAGCCACATCTCTACAGTCAGACCTTTGATGAGTCATACCAAGGCTATAAATAATTAGAAATAAAAATAAATGGAAGTTTTCCCCCCGTGAATTTTCATGCACAGGGATTTTGGCCAGATGAAATTTATAGGGTGGACTGGAAAGCAATGAACATGTTCACTAAACAAATATCAAGGAGTCAACATGTCCACAGCCAAGTGCCCCCAGCTCTGAGCTGATCCACATGGAACTTCAGCTTAGACATGCTCAAATACTCAGTGACTGTCACAGACCCCTGTGGAAAGGGAATGAGACTGAAATCTGGGGCAGGAAGAACTGCAGACAGGAACTAACCTGAAGGGCTTTAGCTAATCCCTCAGGAGGTGCTTCCAAACAATTCCACATGCCTGACTCCTATCAAAAATCTATTTAGATGTTATCCCTTCCATGGTAAATATCAAAGATCATGGGAAGTGTTTTGCTCCCTAGAATCTTTTAACTCTTTTAAAACCATGCATTTGTTGCTACATAAGTTATTTAAGTTATTTTATATAACCACCAATATGGGTCTTGTTGCCAGCAGTGCTTAAAAATAGCTTTAGAAAAATTATCAAAATAAAATTAAATAACTGATCATGTCTGACCTCATAATGGAAATATGTTTTCTTCAAAATCATATTTAAGTAGTTGCCATGAAGAATAAGTGTTTGCATCTATAAAAGCTGTGTAATAAAAATAAATACTTTCAGTAATTTACAACAAAATTAATATACATTTCACTTACACAGGTAACAATACTTTAATGTACTGTACAGTCCTGAGCATGTTTTTGCAGGGGTAATTTAGGTCACCATTTTTCCCCTGCAAGTCCAGTTGGACATTGCCAGCTGGAAGAAAACTTTTAATACTTGGAGAAGCAGTATCTTAGTTTACCTTTGGTAATTATCTGTGCAACTGTATAAATCTTGACTTGCTTTCACACACCAAATAGATTAAGGCAGGCACTATTGTTCTCAGGATTCCTCCATCACCTTCTGGCACTGATAGAGCAAACCATCTGGAAGAGCAGCACAAGGGGACCTGAACCACAGGGCCAGCATCCCTGAGTGAGTACGGCAGTGCAGCAGACAGGGCACAGAAGGAAGGAGCTGGCAGGCCAGGATTCCCTCATTACCTGACAGAGCACAGGGACAAATGCAGTCACAATTAGCAAGCAGCAACTGCTATAGCACACTTCACAGAAAATGCATCTGCCACACTCCATGTCTGCTGTTTTCCCCTTCTCTTACCTTGAACTCATGGAACACATCACCACAAATCATGCCAAAATCCCACCTTTGTATTTGTCATACAGCTTCATTTCCTTTCTGTCCTACCCAAAATTCTCCAGAGTGCAAGTTTTCTCCTTTGTAAATCCAGTGTTTGCTGAACACTTGTACCTTTACATCACCTTCCCACAGACCCCTGAGTGAAGCAAAGTCCATGGGACACCAGTCCCTTGTTTACCATGCTCCCAAACATTCCCTCCCTTAA
Organism: Fringilla coelebs; assembly: GCF_963513975.1. NCBI lineage: Eukaryota > Metazoa > Chordata > Aves > Passeriformes > Fringillidae > Fringilla > Fringilla coelebs. The sequence goes on along the minus strand of NC_140038.1, from coordinate 10,809,126 downwards.
CCTGCAAGATACTCTCTTCCTTGCACTTGTTTTCCTGGGACAAATTATCCTGTGAGCACCCCAGAGCATACTTTCCCTTACCTATAACATCAACTCTGTGGAGTTTCAGCTTCTGTTGCAGCGTATCCAGGGCTGCTGAAAGGGAATCTTGGCAAGATGACATTTTTATATTCTGTTTCACATCATTGGAAAGAGACAACCACAGCTTCCCAAAGTCTTCTGTAGTCATTTCCATTGGCCTAAAAGAAAGTTCACCACATTTCTTAGCCAAACAACACTTATAAATCAGAATATCTCTGGTCTCAAAAAAACCCTGTATATGGAAGCAACTGGACAATGGAGCCCACAATAAGTAAAAATATATTAGTCTAATCAAACACCTCCTCTTTCCAGCCTAAGATTTAAAAAGTGTTTCTATGTCTTGCTTTAGATTCCTATATTTTAAAAAATTAATTTTCAAATTTCACTTCAAAAGAAAAGTCTGTTGGACAAAGGATCCTTGTTTTCTCCTACTCCTAAAATAAATGCAGTGTTCAAAAATCAAAAGAATGAGCTTTCTTCTTCCTCTGCAAAAGTTGTCAAGTTTTTCATACAGTGTTCTGGTTTCTGCACTCAAACCACTTGTTTCTTCTTGACATGTTTACATTATGCCATATTTTAAAGCATCATGTCCTTCTGTTCTCTGTTCTTTAGTCTCCTCAAAAACAGTAACAGTCAATATTCTCCCTGCCTTTGTACTTCTTGCTGGAACTTTACCCCTTTTTTGCAAGTGTAAAATAACCCTTTATTATCTTTACCAATCATCTCAGATTTGAATTAGCTGCTCAAGGGGAAGCCTTATATTTTCATAGTCAGTACCCAAATCATCCTCCCTTTGTCTAACACTGAGCTGTATAGAAGTGTTTTTAATAACTGCAGCTTATTTTATTTACCTGATGAAGTCCATCAATGATAAAGTTACTGAAAATTCAAGGCAAGTTTCCATCTCTGACTGGTAGCTAACAGAGCCAGGAAGAATTGCCTGTGTACAGACTTTGTTCATCCTCATGCATTTCTGGCAATGTTCCACACTTTGAGCTTCAATTACAGGAAACTGGAAGGTGGCACTCTCCAAAATCTAGATAATGTCATAAAAGGAATAAAGAATGTAAGTCTTGCTGTCAAGTTGTGCAAGTGATTCAGATACAGCTATAAAACTGTGTAAGTGCCTTTTATTTCTGTTGATTGTTCTTGGAGTATTTGACAAGTGAGCAGAGCTACCATACCTCAGCCCTCATGAAGGATAAATCAATCACTAACACCTACAAACATTCTATGGGATACACAGCACCAGTGAAATTGGTCTCTGACAATTGGCTTCTCCCAGCTCCAAAGAACTGCATCAGGAACCTGAATTCTGTAGCTCAGTCCCACCATAAACTAATATACAAGCAAGCAGCATCACATCAAGCTATACACTAAAAGCAAAAAGTGGAGAAAACATCCCTAATAAAAAGGAGGATTTCTAGATTACTCAGCAGGCCCTGGCTCTCCACACAAACTAGTAACAGAAATTCCATCCGTGGTGGTGGTCTGCATGGGAATTTAAATGAATTACTAGAAAAATCTAGACAAGAGATGCTCACTCTCTGTCAATGCCAAGACAAGTTCGATTCAAGTCAGAAATGGAAAGGAAAGGGACTCCATAACTAATTAGCAGTTCCTTGATTAAGTCAATTCTAAAAGAATCAATCCACTTAATTATTTTAATCCAGTTATCACTTGCTGAGTTGTTTAATAATTCTGTGCTTCTTTTAAGCAAAATCTGTGGATAGATCAATCAATTGGCAATTCCTAAATATCATTCCAAATATTTAAATGAAGTTTTATTTATGACTATAACATGCCTTTACCAATCATATTTAAATCCCTAATGTAGCCAACGTAAAAAAATGAACTGATCAACTCCTCTGCATCCTCAACTGAATGCATGAGAGTGAACCATGACTGATGTCATTGAAAAAAAACATGAAAGAAGCTTACACAAATTTGGTGTCAGGAAAGCATCATGATTGCCTATCAGGTAAATACAAATGAATGCACAAGCACAGTAGCCACATCCAGACAAAAGAAAGCTACACAGTGAGGTGAACTCAAGTCATACCACTCCAAGCAGGACCAGTGAGGTTTCCATTTGGTTTAGTCTTTGCATTCAGAATGGAAAAATCCCACATATTCATTACACAGAGGCAAACAAAATCAAGGTGAATTGAAAAAGTGAGAGGCTAACTTTTATAGCCAGTAACAGTAAGTTTATAGTGAGATTTCTCTCACCTCCTTTTAAAGCTATGTATAACAGGTGCACCACAAGTTTTAAGGAAATACTTGGAAAAAAGGCATGGCTACCACATTAAACCAAATATTGCATAGTTAAGTGCAAGCAAAAAGCAAGAAGTTCCAAGGGAATTTAAAATACAATGGAAACAAAGTTTCTTACCTGAAAGTGTTCTGTTTCTTCAAACACTAAGTTCACAGCATGAAGTGCAGAAGTAGTTTTATTTGAAACAAAAACAATGAGCAACAGAGAGTCATCTGTCCACACCTTACATAAATGCAGAGCTAAGGCATCACTCTGACAAAGTATCACTACTTCAGAGTGAGGAAGTTCTTCAAGTTCTTCTGGTAAGGAAGGGACCAATGGTGTTTCACTGGCACTTTCACACTGAGCACTTGAAGAAGGCTGAAAAATTTCAATATTGCTATCAGCAAACAAAGATGACTGTGACAGCCTGTTAGCTGAAATTCTGTCATCCAGCACAGGTTTTCTGAGGGACTGAGGTGTTTCAAATGCTAAATTGTCTTCTACAATATCTGAAGAAGAAGGGGAGGCTTTCCTTAACCTTGTGTGCAAACTTCCCTCAGAGTTCTCCACATTAATAGGTACTGTATCAAGTAAGGGACCAAAATCTGAAGCAGCAGTGTTTTGGAAGTCTGATGCCTCCTCACTCAACTGCTGAGTTTCAGTTATCTTTGATTTCCTTTTGAACTTCTGAGTAGCAGTGTCTGCTTTGCCCATCTGAAAAGGAAAGAGAAAAAAAAAAAGGGTGGAAAAGTTCCTAGCAATCAGCTGTTTTACTGTTAATACCATGCAGTGAGGACAGGAAGGACTGAGGAATCAAAACAGATGACAAATACAAAGAGATTCCAAACATGTTAATGGATCCAGGGGTTTGCTGTATCTCTTACAGAGTAGTAAATCAGCTGATAATGTAAGAATGACTCAAGATTCTCTCAACTAACTAAAAGCTCTTATTAATAAAAGACTAAGCAAAGGTAGTATCTGGTTAACCAGTGCTAAGTGCCAAGGTTTGAGCTGACTAATATGATGCCAGTCTTAAAATATTACCTAATAGTGAATTCTTTTATGTTCCACATACTACCATACATAAATTTAAAATGGTCTTGACATAGGCTGTCAAATTCTAGCCTTACATCCAAATGAATGGTGACAGCTCTACAAGGCTGGGTCAAGGAACAGTTGTTCAGGAAAACTAACACTAAAACTTGGAGCACAACATGCAAACAGAGGAAAGTTCCAGTTACCAAATCAGATCTGCCTCAGAGGTTGTTTCATCAAGCTGTTTCAGGCTTCAATAAAATATCACACTGCAAAAGCCACTCTCAATAGTTTGTCAATGACTTGTGGGGGTGAGGTTGTCTTACCACTAATTTGATCTCCACTTGCATACAAGTATCTATAATTTTCAATAAGACCTGCTAATTAAACTGCTAAGTCTCAAAAGAATCACTCACCAGGCTGACACCAGCACTTGATCCCAGCCCAATGAACAAAGTTGATGCCAACTGCTGCTTCTCTTTGTCTTCCTCAGACAGGCTGGCACCTTGCTCAGGCTGCAATGCAGGAGGTTCTCCCACCTGCCCTGCTAACAAGCTGCCACAAGGCACTGTTTGTGGCTCGTTTTCTTTCCCTGTTTTGTTTTCTTTCTTTGGAAGGTAACCTTCTTTTCCCCACAGCTTGCGTACTCCCTCAAGTTTCAGAGTATTTGTCCTAAAAAGGGAAACAAAACAAAGCAGGATCAGCCATATGAACACGTTCATAAAAACATGCCAACACTCAAACACCATTCATTACTTTGGTGCTTCCATAGACAAGAGTGAACAGTAAAATATAAAGATTCTGGAAAGGTTTCCTGCATGCCAGTTTAGAAGAGTATAAATGAAGTTATTAATTTGTATGAAACTATGGATATGGAATTAATGTGTAGTGCACTAAAAACAAAGGAGCATCTTACACTGCAAACCTTAACCTCACTTTTATCTTAGAAAAGGAAAGACAGCAGAAAAAATAGTAAACAATGAAATCATCAGGCAATCCTGCCCCAATGTTACTGCATTAGCTATCACCTCAACTGCAGTCTATGAAGTGGCAGAAGAGTCTGACCACATCAGCTGTTTTCCTACTTATTACACAGATGCCAACACCTGATCTTCTTCTTATGTGACAGAGGTTTCCAAGTTCAACTGCACTCGTTCTAATTCCATGCAATGAAGCAACAAAGATCCATGATAATGACAAGAACAGAATCTTAAATGTACTTCACTTCAAACACAAATGAACTCACTCTTTGTGCCCCGTCTCAGCACTATTCCCAGATATATCAGAGCCAAAAGATAAACCAGTGGGAGACTGTCTGCCAGTGACACCAGATGAGGACACACTTGAAGCAAATGACAATCCATATGGTTCAAAATTCAGAGCTGCAAGACAATTTTAAAATTACAAGGAGGCATAAAAAAAAAAGAATTAAATCTATTTTCTGAAAATAGATATCCCTGTACTGCTGGACTTCTCAGGCTTTTACTTGAATAATTCCCATAAATTTAATCCTCTAGATCAGCAAGGATTACAGTAAGATTTTCTCACCTACAGAACAACAATCTATATACTTCAGCTAGATAAAGGTGGAACTAAAATCTAAGTTGAACTCAGCTCTTGTCTACAGACAAGAGCTGCGCTGAGATACTACTATTTTAAGAAGATAAATTAACTGTACACTTTAATTGTTAACACTTCTCAGATAATTTACCAGTATTAAATAAATGCAGTGAACTCTCACCTTTTTCCTGAGAAAGTTTCTCCTCTTGTCTCTGGTGATGAGGCTTATATGGTGCTGCACCATGACCAAGTCCCTCAGCCACAAACCCATCCAGAAAAGATAAGGAAGCATCTACCTACACAGAATTTAAAGGAATGAAAAGGCAATGAAAATTACTGTTCTGTGTGAGCCAGATGTCACCAGAAGAATACGGTGTCTTATCAGCAAATCAGGATCTTCACATCATATGTCCCATATCTACCAGTTAAGATGCTATATAGGCAGAATCTTTTCATGATTTACTGTGGAAATTTCATAGTCAAAATCAGTAGTTTTTAAATAGGAGGCAAACCCTTTGAATTCAAAAGCAGTGCTCCCTCACTAAAGCAGCCTACCTATCTTTGAAAAAAACAAAAGACAACTAAAAATGAACCAGGGTATGAAATGATAATTTTGCTAAAAGCTACTTCAGCTTACTTAAGTAAAACACCATGGTTCTTTATCTTTCAGTACAGAACACTATGATTCATCCCATATGCCTGGAAAAGTGTTTCTGAAAACTCACTTTAAGCAGACTTGCACCCAGTGAGAACTGCAAATGCCATTCATTTTGGAAACACCTTTCCATCAAAATATTCATCCCCTTGGACCACAAAGAAGTTCATGAAAAAGAACCTGGAATGTGTCTTACCACCAGGTCACTGCAACTAGCATCAAATGGAAGCAAGCTTTTCATCAGTGCTTTGTCTTCACACAGATGCTTCAATTCAAAGGCATATTGTCTCAGGCATGTATCCAGCGAGCTGCTGAGTTCTTGGATTAGTTCATCCACTGTTTTTGAGCAGGAGGTGTGTGATGCTATCTTGGTGACTGCAGCCATTATCCACGCTTTAGTTTCAGAAGTAACAAAAGTCTTCTTCAGCAGGCTGTGCAGCTTTGTCAAAATAACTTCTGGATCAACATCTGTAACAAGACTGAAATATTCTCCCAACACCTATTCACAAAGAACAGACAAAATATGCATTTAGAGCAGTGCTCTCAGTTTTGAGATTGGAATATAGTATTAAAATAACAACACAATAAATCCACCTCACATTCAAGAAACTATTATTTAAACATGTTCCAAGTTATTTCTTTACCATGCTGTGTTTCATATGTCAAAGGGATGAATTGACCTTTGTGTTCACCTCAACAGACTCCAACTTTTGGCTTCTTAAAAATCAAGTAACTGTCTTGAAAAGAAAGCTGAACATAACTAGACCCTGAAAAACCACAATCTCCTCAAACTGCAGCCACTCTTGGGTGGGAGCTGAAGCTTCCCCAGGTATCAGACAACACCAGCACAGCACCTGGCCAATCATCTGCAGGGCTACAAGAGCATTTCACAACAACATCTGGCTAATTTGGATGAAGACAGAAAGGCTCCCAGTATGCAGTGAGATTCAGGTGGCTGCTAAGCCATTCCAACAGTCACCTGCATAAAAGGGAGCAAGTCAGCTTTTCCACAAGCCCCAAGTTAAGAGTCCTCAGCCACCAGAGAGGTCACTAAAATAGATTTCAGCATGTTAGCTTGACTTCAAGTAAAAGTGACTAAAAATTAAAGTTTAATAAATATTTATTAAAAACATTATCATCTTTGACAGCTTCCTCAAATCCGTGTATGCAACTCTGACCATGTGTCTACCTTACCCAACTCATAACTTGTAGGAATTTCTGTGGATACAATTTATCTTCCTCCTCAAGTAATGCCAAATAAGACTGAACTGCATACATCCGTAGCTGATGATCTTCTTTTTCATCATCAAATCCTAGACAGAAAACAGCAGAGTTTCTGTGAAACACAAATATCATATCCTACCAAATGTTTCAAAGTACATTTTAAGAAAATAAAACTGTTCCCAGATTACTAAGGAAGATGTCTAATTCTTCAGAGCATGTGGGCAGTTACCTTCAGCCAACAGCCTCAGGAAGTTGTTAGGGATATCAGAATGCACAACATCACCTCCAACTGAGAACACAGCATTCATTGTCTGGATGAACCACTCATTGTTAGGGGCATATGTGTCCAGATGTTAAGGAATGAAATGCTAAGGCATAACTTTTTCTTTCTTTTTTATTGTATTTCCAGAGGAATGCCCATCATGATCTCCCCAGTAAGCTGGGATCTGATGGGCAAATACCAGCTCCACCTAACTTAAGAGGAAATATTCTTGATATCTTTTAGAAGGTGTTTCTAAAAGCCATGAAAACTGGTGATCAGTTAGAAAAGTCTGAAGTTACTTTGTTGAAAAAGTTGAGTTTATTCAGGCCTCACACATTAGGAACAATATGTCCACATTTGTCCTACTCTATTTTAAGCTCACACTTGTCCTGTGCTAGGCTTCCAGATAATCTTTTGTTTACCCAGCATGACTTGATCAATGGTAACAAAACAGTTCTTTTCAGCAGTGCTTTGCTGTTGATTTACCAACTTTAGAAAAACTTTTTGAAGCACTCCACATAAATATGTGAGGATTTAACTTTTGATCAGCCTTAGTACTAACTTTGAAATTTGGGCTTTTGGCTTCTCTCAGACAAGTGCTGAGAACACACAGTTAATTAATGGAAATTTTTAACAGCACAGAAATTTCAGAGTTATTGCATTCATTTTTACATACTGCAGGACAACAGAGCTTTTTATAGTACAATACTCCATGCCAAGCACTGCACAAACAGGATAAGGCAGCTCTCTGTTACCAAAAGCTTACAACTCAAGATATCAGACAAAAACACACACAGAAACCAGGCAGTGGCAGGCCTAACAGCAATGCCCATCATAAACCAAATCCCTAATCATTACTTTCATCTTTTATGGCATTTTTAAAAAAATCTTTTCTTTATTTCTATCAAAGTGTGCTGTTCTTAAAATCCATACATCAATGAAGAGTTCTATCAGGGAAGATCAGTCCCACAATTACAGAACAGCACTTCAAGTAGCACTGAGACATCTCTCTCTATGCAGTGGTATAAGGCTTCAAAGTTTGAATTTAAAACACAAGGTTTTAATGCTAAACTCCAAAGCCAAAATTTGTGTGCAATTAGCTTCTCTCAGTGAAACACAAGAAACACTGTAGTCATTATTGTATGTGCTTTCTTTTGCATTTGAAAGGATGGGAAGCACAGCTCTAACACTTCCTACTTCACAAGATCATGAAAGATGCTTTGATAGGTACCAATGCTACAGGTGCCTCAGCTTTGACTTCAAAGTTTCAGAAAAATAAAAGGATATTTCTCAACTAGTTCAGAAAAATAAAAGGATATTTCTCAGCTAGTTCTGCTATTTTGCCAACTAGGCTGATGATAGCATATTCTTCTTGGCTTTCTTTTAAGTAATCAAGCATCTTCTGGACTATGACAATTACATTCTGCCCATTTGTAATCCTGTAGAGAAGCTCTAAAGTCTGAAAGAGAAAGCACAAAAAAATTAATTGGTTCTGATGAATCAAAAAAAAAAGCAGCAGTAAAACAGCAGCTTTAGAACACCAAACTGAGCAACTATTCGTAAACGAAATACACTGCTTCTCTACACAGCTTGTCACATTAACAGCGTTTGCAACTGCTCTCTCACCATTATGGAAATATAACATTTTTAAAGTACTCATTTTACAGAACTTATCCCCCACCTTAACAATTACCTTAATTTTTGACATTTAGAAATTCACTGACCTCCCTTTTAATAATGGGATCTGGATGGTCCAGACATTCAATTATTGTCATCTGGTGCTGAAGTGCCAGGTTTGGATCCTGCTGGATAACATAGGTCAGAGCCTTTAAACCTGGAATGTAAGTGATTGCAAGTGATGTAAGGCAATGCTACCACTATGGCCAAATTAAAGACAGCACAATGAAATCAGGCATCCTTACCTAAGTACTTCAAATTAATTTTGGGTGACAAAACAAATTTTCCAATGCACTTGGCAGCTTTTTCAAGTAATTCCGATTTGGGATAAATGGTATAAATTGTTTGGACACATTCAAACAAGATGGCTGCAGGAGGAGAAGACACCTAATTAATGTGTATTAAATACCTCTATAATCCAAAATTTTTAACAAACAAATGAGCTCAGTGTTCCTTAAGGACTGGCAGTGCTATCCCACTCCCACTGAATCTAACCAGAGTACCATCTGACATAAGGAAAAGCAGGTCAAAGTCTATCTCCTTTAGTACATACATGTTTTAATTAGCCCCTGCATACAACTTTCTGTCCTTAAAGTTCTTCCAACCTTGAAGTCTCCTACAGCTGCTCAAGGCACTGGACTGGGACAGTCTTCAGAAAGCCAACAAGCAACTATAAAGGATTTGAGACAAATTATTTTTGGTAACTCATATAATTTCTTAGCTACTACCAACAGCCAAAATCATCCCAAGAATATTCTTGGAAAAAAAAGAACCAATGAAAAATTAAAACAGAAACAAAACCAGAAAAAAACCCCAACAGCTTTGTACAGTTGTTTGAGAAAAATCTAGAAATAAACTGAACAATACACAAAAAGTAATTACTCCTTTATGGCAACAATTTGGGCAAAGATTTAGTTCAAGTTAGTCTCCCAATTAGGGCTTAAAATCATGACACTGTTCCTGCAATTCAGTGCCTATCTGAACTGTCCAACAGACAGCCCCCTCTCTTCCTTAGCCATTCCAGACTAAAGCTCACAAAGACTAGCACACAACAAAACCCCCTGTAAGAAACATGCCATAACCAATGACTTTTTATAGGAAAGAGCAATCACTCAGAATTATATTTTTCTTTTGTCTGGGATTATCAACTACAGTTTTATAAAATGCTTGCCATAGGTGAACAAAAACTACTTCTATGTCCTTGCACAAATGATAATGAACTGACCACTTTTTCCCTTTAAGTGCTCAAAACAAACTTAATGTTTAACTCTTGGCATATGCAAATAGCCTGTATTAAAAGTCAACACATCTCCCAGTAAGTTGTATGTTCTTGCCTAAAAGAACAGAAGCAATCAGCTGAATACTCTGAACATCTGACAAATGCTTCCTCATTTATTATTTACTAAAAGAATACTTCCCCAAAGCTCCCCTTTTTATGGAAGTGAGGCTTACACAATGCTTTACAGCATATGCATGATGTAGGTGTTAGACATCTACAGCTTTGAGCCATGTTCCTTTTTTGTTTCACCCCTCACTGTTGTTTTAAGAAAGGCTCAACTTTCTTTCCATTCCATTAGCACAGGGACTTGGGCACATCTGTAGAGCTTTATTTAACAACAAAAAAATTGGGGTGGTAGGGTTTTTTTAGTAGTAAAACAGCTTTTAAAGTAGGGTTCTCGAGCATCAGAACTGGGATTTTGGGGAGGTATTCAGACCTGGGGAGGAGAAGACAAAGAAAAACGACAAATAAATTGCTCAACTTTTTAGTAGGAAAAAAGTCAACAGTGCAACTATTCCTTTTGCTTTGTAGTAGCAACAAAACCAGCTTTCTCTACTGAGAAGACAATGATTTCTACCAAATTGGTTTCTACCAAAATGAACCTTCTGCTACGTTTTAGAAATTTTCAATTGAGACGTGTGCCAAAGACATCCTTTCACAGGCAGCACTGTCACTGAACTCTGGAGGTGTAATGTTTATTAACTGTGCCCAGAGGAAAAACCCTACACAGCTGCAAAGAACTGGCATTGTCCCTGCACACTATTGCCTTTCTCAGGGCAGTGAAGAGAAACTGAAGCATTTCTACCACACAGAGATGTATCAGCAGGATTTTCTTTTATTGCTTACTTCAACTTAAGCAATGTCCAATAAAAGCTTTCATGAAGCAGCTGACTTTGTGTATTTAAGGGCAGGCTCAATGCAAACACAGGATAATGGCTTTGGAGCAGAACAGAATTCCCTGTATATAGATGTGTTTTACTTCAATGATAAAAAATTAATGCTGTACAGCAATGCATCACTTGTGCTACTATTTACTAGCTGGACACTTGAGAATGCAATTAATGTTAAGTCTATAATTAGATTTTTCAAAAGTACTGTGTAAGTATTTTAGCATAACCAACTACTCATTTTCTTTCAAATATTGATAATTACATAAAATAACCTTACCCACCATATGTAATATTATGATTAATCTCTGCTCTTCTTAAAGATTCATCTAGAACATCATACATCAATTCACTTGTCCTATTTAAGAAAATATTTACAATTAATTGCACCACTAATAAGCATGCAGTCTTATTATGCCAAACAGTTCAGAGGTATTATTGAAAACTGTAACACATTATTCATATCCACAAATTTGCTATAACACAGAAGAGCTCTATAACATGATCCTAAATGGCATTTAACAGGATGCTTGAAGCTTTCAAAAGAAACATTTACCATATTATAAGAATAAAAACACTTCCCTTGCTGCTTGCATAAATAAACAGGTCAACAGGAAAAGGATCATGGACAACCAGGTCCTCACAAAATGGCAGCACTCTTTTAAAATAGTTTTACTCCAGCTCTTCACTGTTATTTGGTAACATTGTAACAGAAGTCCCAGTAAAATTACATTTTAATCATATTCCACAACAATTGTTTAGACAGTCCAGAAGCTGAGAAACTAATTTGCAGAAATTAATCTGCTCACTGTCTTGGTTAAAAACAAATGTGCAAGAATTTCGACACTGAAAGCCTCTTTCAGTCTGTGAGAGGCAGGCTGTTACTGTACTTCAAATTATTACTTACAGAGAAAAATCTGGTTACCTTGGATCATCTTTTCCCAACAGCCCCAAAATTCTTAAAAGCTGAATTTGTAACCATGGTGCTGGCACACTGTGATAGTTGAAGTCAGCAGAGAGCTTTCCTCCCACCACCTGCTTCAGGATGGTTACAAAACTCCCAGTCAAGTCCTTGTATCCAGATGAGTTTTCCTACATAATGAAAATTAAATTCAACTCAAATATTTCAATACAACAGCTCAAAAGCAAAAAATAATCCACAACTTGAGTGAGATCAAAATACCTACACTGATGGCATCATTTCTTGAAATCAGACTTCTGCTCTCAACCCTCAGCACCCATATGCTCTTCACTTTAAGCCTATGCTCTTTCCTCACACATTTGCAAAGGGAGCAGGTGTAATACACTTACAATGAAACTTCCCTTTAACCCACTGCAGGACTTAGATCCACCAGCTAGGGACCCAGCAATGCTGAGCATTCAGACCCTGGAAGAAGTGCCCAGCTAAATGAAGGATTGGCAGAAACAAATGTAACACATGACTACATAAATTAACTTTTCTAACTACTACAGTGAGTTTTTTCCGCAAGACCTTTGTAGAGCACAGTGTATTTAAAATAAAAACCACAAAAATATCTCCCAAATTCAATTGGGCTTTTAATTCTTTGCCTACCTTAATCATTTGCAGATAAATATGCAAAGAAGCAGCCATGACTCCAGCATCCCTGTCACATAAAGCCTTCCGGAACTTATCGTGGATGTGCTGAACTTGGTTAGGAGCAATGAGATAGAATTTGTATAAAGCCTGAACAGCTTTTCTTCGGATAATTTCCCTGAAATGAGATTTACACTTAACAAAACAAGTGCACTTTACTTTACAAAAAAACTTGCCAAGACCCCAGATCATGATTTGCAGAGATAAGAACCAGTTTTACATGTTGGTTACAAATGACTCTGCAAATACCACCTAAGCAAGGAAGTGACAAAGCCAGCTTTAAAGCCTAGCAGGGATGGATGTCAGATTGATGATTTAAAACAATGTCCACCAAATAAACAATGAAATAGGCCATGATTCATCTGCTGTGGTCATACATGCAGCTCCAAAAAAAAACCACGTCTAGAAGTTACTGGATTAATTCATTCTGCAATTCCCTTTCAAATCAATAATTACAGCTTTTTCCTCTCTTTATGGGATATAGTAAACTACAATTCAAACAAATCAAGGGTATCCACAGATACACCTTCATCAGTTTCTCTAAAGAGCTTTATGAAAAAAGTATCAGTGAAGTTCAAGGATCTGGATCTGTTTCCCCACCTACTCAACAAACACTTCTTCATGCATACTGGTTAAAAGGACTCCAGCAAATAAATTCAATTACATTTACCTATCCACACTAGCTATGAAAAAATTTTCTATCTATTCAATACTCAGTCAAGCTGTAAATAAATGAAACAAGAATCCAAGAAAAAACACAAAGAAAGGATGCATTTCTAAAGGTGATGACTAGAAAAGACCAACTGAGAGAAGAAACACTAGTTTATACTAAAACTACCTACAAAATTAAGTTATTCAGCTGTACAAGGCCATTTGAAGTTCTGTAATGAATACCTACTTAGAATGCTGAAGCTTGTCTTCTATTAGGGGCAGAACAGCTGGAATCATCTCCCGTGGAAAGATCTGGCTGACAACAGTTAATGCCATGCACACCTCTACCAGATTAGTGCTCTGCAAGTCCTGTCATATAAAACACAGTAAAATTTTCCTTAAGACTTTGAAATTCTGCACAGACATCCCCCAAATCTTTCACAAGCACACTGGACCTACCCCCCCCTAGAGAGCCCACCCACAGCCAGCATCCTGCTCAGGTTTGAGAGGAGCCAGCTCTCACCAGGCTCTTCTCCTCCACAGGAAGAGGAAACTGGCAGCTCCTCAAACTCTTCTTACAGAACTACATTCTTACTTTAAACATTAAATGTGCAACATTAACATGTAGAGCTACAATCAATTTTTGTTTGCTGAAATGACTGCAAAAATATGTTGAGTCCCTATTTGGATCAGGGAGATTAGTCACTTCCCACAGAATTCAATAGTACTGTCTCTACTGCTTTTGATTTAGCCCAAAGAATTTTAAAAAATGAGCAAGCTCAATAAAACTGCCAATTACCTATCTGTACACTACAATATTACCTACTTCCTAAGAAGCAAATGCAAATTACAAGTAACATTCCACAAAACTAACAATCTCAGTCTGTCCCACATACAATCAAATATAGTAGGTATGGCTCACTATAACCTTAAACCAAAAAAAAACCCAAATGGATGAACTTATGAAGACTACAATTACTTTTCAAAACAAATTAAATGTGTGAGATTTCTAGCTGATATAACTTCCTTGGCTCATCTCTCCCAGATAAGTTTCAGTCCTTATTTTGGTTTAATTCTTAGTGAGTTTCAAGCCATATTTTTAAACATTATAAAAAAGTTTTCAATCACAGCAACAAAACAACCATCACCTTTAATCTGCAATTTCTGGGACTTTGGCCTACTGCAGTAAGAAAATAAACATTACACAGAAAGAGTTATAATAAATCACAATTGCTTCATGTAAGAGACATCAGTAATAGATTTTCAGTGGTACTCCAAAATGTATTTCCATTTTCTGTCAAAGTTATCAGATGATCTCAGAGAAGGCAAAAGACACTTGCCATCAGCTAAAAGCCAAAGCTAACATTGCAATATGCATGCATGGCTCCTCCTGGAGTTGAGAATGTATGTAACTGGTACATTTATAAAGTAAAGTTTATGGCATATCTCCTCTGAAAGAACTTTTAAAATATGGATGCAAAAACATTAAGATCAAATTAAAAAGCTGGGGGGAGGGGGGGGGCAAAGCTCTCTGTTCAACCAGGTGTTCTTCCCCACTGGCTCATCTGGCACATGGAAACAGCCTCTCCTGTGCCTGTAAGATTTTCTTTTTTTTTACAAAAGCACTATACCACTATACCTTCACAACTGTGTTCACAAGTAGAAGCAGCAGTTCATGATTTTCATGTAGAAATAGAGAAACTGCCAAGTAACCTATAAAAGAAAGCAGACATCATTATTATTTTCAAGCAATAAGCAACTTTATGACAGAAATTTTAAGACTGTAACACAAGAGGTAACTCAAAGTTGTTCCTGCTTTAAATATCAAGACTCTCTTTTTCCAGGCAAATCGGTTACATTTAAACGGCAGTGAAGCTCAACAAATACCAGCTAAGAATTCATAAGTTGTGAGAAATAAGAGACATTACAATACTTTTACATCTAAAGAACAGTCAAGAGCACCCTTTTATTATAAATCACTTCCTGGAAAACTAATGTCTTCTCTGCACAGGGAAAAAACTATTACTTTTAGACTATACAACATGAGTGTACTTCCTTATAGCTGATTTTTTTTTTCAAATAATAAAATTACTCTTCAAAGAAATTTTATATTCAACTTGGAATATGCAAAAGTAAATCCAGCATCCTATGCCAAGAACTCCTATGTTATTTTCTAACAATGAGGAAACCATTCCAGAACACAGGAAAAGAAACCTGCCAGCAACTTCTTCTTCTCCAAGGCCCCTCTCTGCTTTTAAACTAAGGGAGTTAAGTGGGGGGTAGGGAGAGTGTGCTACAACTTATAGCAAGAGCTGTACTTCAGAGAGAGATTTGAGAGAATTCTTGGTTCATACAGAGCTTGGGGATCAAAACGAACAACTGGAAAATAAATAACTGCACTGCCTGGGCTATCAGACAGATCTGTCTGCTTATGATCATGGCCACGATCAGCTCAGCACATACACAAAGGGAGAGCTCACAATCCTGAATCAAGGCTCACGCTGGGTAAAGGAGTCACTCACCTTGACCAGCTCACCTGACAATTCCTCAACACAAACCCTGGTAAGAACTGACCAAGAACTGAGAAGATTGCCCTCATGTATCACATACCATTGCAAAACAACACTAAGCACCTCACAAGCCAAGCATTTAGATAATTTCAAAAAGTAACAGACCATGAAACAAGACCAAGAATATAGAGGAACATTTTAAGTAGGTTGTATTTGACATGAATTATAAATCCTAAAAAAACTTTAAAACTGGGAGTTTGAGAACATTATAAAGGTTACAGCTTCATGCACATACCAACTCTCTTCTCCAGAAGATTCCCTTGCTGGGCAAGTTTGATTGCATGGATGTATCCAAAGGAAGACTCGTAGCCCAGCATTTCACAATAGATGAGTCTCACCATGCATTCTTTCATTAGCCTCTAAAACACCAGAAAACTTATTGAAAATTTTAAGTTCCACATGTTTTATGCTCTTCTTCACTGCTCTACTGAAACAAAGAACTTTATCTCATAGAAACACGTGAATTTACGCATTTTCTGGAATCTCAGTATTCATAATTTTTTCTTTGCCATGAACTTCTTCTGCAAAGCAGGGTTAAATTTCTGCTAAAAAGGCAGAACTCCTCCTATTCTACCCCTAAAAAAGTTCTTATTTTGATTAGTACGCATGTGATCAACAGCAGATTAACTATGACAACATAAAAAATATTAATTATCTGAAGCATTATGATGATCACACTGTTAACACAAATTATTTTTTACCAATTATTACCCTGACTTAGGATGGTTTCTCACTACATGTGAGATAAAATTTCATTTTTCCCTTTTCAAAAATCCTTATTCATGGGACTGACATATGTTTTAACTAATTCAAACCAGAATGAATCATCTCCTGAAACTCAGACATGACAACAGTGCATACAAGAAAGCACAGCTTCTTAAAAAGCACTAACCAATTGTAAGAGCAATGTCAGCCTGCAAAGAGTGTTATTTGATGGAAGCAGCCCATCACCTAGCTTTGCTGTTTGCATTACTTCAGAAACCACAGAATGACAGTAGGGTCATATTGTTACAGTTTGTTCACATCCATCAGAATCAGTGTCCTCACTGTTTTAACCATGCTGCAAACCCGTATGTGTTGGTAGTTTTTAATGCTGATGATTAAATATCTATAATGCAGATAGCCTGGACATCCCCCTGCCATAAAGAGTGAGAACACTCTGTCCTTCACCTTCGGTGTGCTGTTCCACTGCCTGCAGCCACTAACAGAACTTACAAGTGTTGTGCTGGGGGCTGAAACTGTTGTTTTCAAACTGGTTAGTTCCTGCTGGATTAATTTTTCTTCTTCCTAGAAGAATTAAACTTGTTTTAACCTCGTATAGATTTCACAGGCAAAAAGAAGAACCAGAGGAGACACGGTCACTCCGCGCTGCCCCACGCTCCCAAGGCAGCGCGTCCCTCTCTCCGCTCGCCGCCAGCACAGCGGCCGTGCTCGCCCAGCCCGTGCCCAGAGCAGCGGAACGCGGCCACCACAAACACGAGGAGTTTTATCGGGGGCTTCATCGCGGCCGAGGGGAGACGCCGCGCCCAGGGCCCCCAGCCCAGCCCCGCGCCGGCTCCCCCGGGGCGGGAAGGGAGAGGAGCCCGGCCCCGCAGCCCGTACGTGCTTGGAGGTGAGCGCCGTGATGCTCCGGATGAGGCTCCCGAGCCGGGAGGAGGCCGATACCCTGCCGGGGCCGCCGGCACCGCCCGGGCCGGAGCCCGGGTCGTGCTGCCCCAGCAGCCCGGGCAGGGCGCTCAGCGTCCGCTCCACCACGTCGCTCATGCCGGACCCGCCGCCCCCGGAAGAGCCGGGCCCGGGCGGCCCCTTCCGGGGCGGGGCGGGAGGCGGTGCCGGCCGGGAGGGGCGGCGGGGCCGGGCGAGGAGGGGCGGCGGGGCCGGGCGAGGAGGGGCCGCTCCCCGGGCCCTGCCCGCCGCCCGGCTGGGCCGGGAGGTGGAGCTGGAGCCCCGCGTTCGGAGCGGGGCAGCCGCGGCGGGTGTGGCGGGCACGGAGCCTTCGCCGGCGGCGCTGCCCGGAGGGAGCGCGGCCCGGCCCGGCGCGGCCCGAGCGCCGGTCTGCCCGCGGGGGCTGCGGTGTCGGCAGCACGGAACAGACACTTCAGCCGGCTCCAATGGCAGCGGGTGGCAGCTTGTCACAGGATCGGTTCGGTTCAGACCTCAGCTTGTCACGGGATCGGTTCGGTTCAGACCTCAGCTTGTCACGGGATCGGTTCGGTGATAGAGACCAGCGAGTCACCAAACACCACCATGTCAATTGGACCATGGCACTGAATGCTACATGTAATTCTCCTTAAACCCTTCCAGGGACCGTGACTTCACCACCTCCCTGGACAGCCCATTCCAATATCTAATCACCCTTCCTGTGAAGAAATTCTTCCAGATGTCCAATCTAAATCTCCCAATTATGAAAAATATTATTCTTAAAGAGTGGGTGGGAGGCTGCCAGAGTGCTGATCTGAGGTGATACCCATAACCCTGGTAGCATTTTGTCCTCTTGGGAAGGTTTTCACCAGGGAGCATGTATTTCAGTTCAAAGATAGTTTTGTTATTTTTTTTTCCTAGAAAGGGTGGGGAAGAAACTGAAACAATCCCTTCCAAGCCAATGAAAAGGTATCCCTTCGTCTCCTACACACATCTGGACAGAAAATCATACTGAATTTCAAAGCTATAAACTGATTTCTTATCAGAAAAAGAGAAAAGCCCAACAGGAACCAACTGAGATCACTGTTTTTTAAAGTATTAAAAGTGGGCATTTCCTTGAAGCTAAGATAAAAGATATGGACTTGTAATCTTTGAAGTTCACTTTACAAAATGAGTTGGTTAAGAATATTTCAGTTAAGAACTGCTCATGTAAAAACATCACATTACATTGTAGAAGCATGAAAAACTTGTAAGCTTTGCAGACCAAAAATGTACATTTAATAAGCATAGGTAAAGTTGATGGAACTTGAATAAATGCTCAAAACGCACTAGCTTTGGCTTTTTTTTTTTTTTTAAATTTTCATGGTTCTAGAGTTTTAAATCCTTTTCTTTGCCTTAGGTGGTGTATAAATAAATGCTGTGTATAAAATGATTTGTAAAGCACAAACCCTCAGGCATGTGCAGGGTTAATTGTTGATGATTGCATTGAAATCAAGAGGACTATTCATAGTGCACACATATGTGCAAAATACATGACTTATAGTCAGATGATTATAGATACACCTAATGCCTTGCATAAAGATCACCAGTAACTCTTCCAACACTTTTTTTTTCCTTTTAAGCACTGTGTTATTTAATATATAATTTGCATTATATGAGACAAAGAAAGCAAATCCACAGAAGTAAGGAATGTCTACCATCTAGGCATAAACTTGGCAAGGTGGCTTGTTGTGCCTTTTTCCTGCTTTCATCTGCCTCCTTTTTCCATCAGCTAGAGGAAAAACTTTGAAGTGTGGTTATAAAACAACTGCAGATGTAACACTGAAAGGCTGCATTTCAGTTATTTCTCTATGGTTCATATCAACAGCTCTCACCATATCAAGAAACATTCTAATTGCCATTCCTCTGAGTTCTCCTTGGCATCTGATAGGCAAGTGGTATTCTTTCTGGCTCATTTCACATCTCTGGAAATACAGAGTTCCAGAATAGAAAATGGGTTGATTGTGTATGAGCCAAAATAGAATCCAAAATAGAAGAGCTTGTGCTCTTCACCATGTTGTCTCTGCACTGGGCAGAGGAGTGTGTAGTAGTAGATGATGCAGATGATGCCAAATGAAACAGGTGTAATGAGAAACAAATACAGCACTCTTACCCAGTCATTTTTCTGTGAGGATTAAACCTACTTTGTCATAATTAGCAGAGATTATGTATTATCTGTCACAGGTCACACAGGCTCACCAGGGCACCGCCATGGAGCAGGGGGACCAGTGTGCCAAAGCAGAGGGGGCAGTGCCAGTGTGCTCTGTGCTCACAGCTGCAGCACGTGGCTGGCAGTGCCCGTGAACAGGGAAAGAATTTGTGTCTGAAGCTTTAGTGACGGCAGGTTTTGAATTCTCTTCTCTCCCCACCATCAGTCCCAGCTCCTGCCCTGTCCTTCTCATCGTTCCTTGTTAGAGAGGCTTGCCAAATCAGGAGACACTTTAGCACTAGGGAAATAAACCGTATGGATCTGGGAAATAATACAGAACAGATTTCACAGAAATAGACAACATTTATCACATAAACAGAAGGATGTCCTGTAAAATAAACACATTTGAACACAATTAGATGTATCATTATACCCCAAAAGCCATATGTGGATATATCACATAAACAGGCATGGTTTTGACCTGCACCTTCTTCATGCTGTTGTCTCTAATTAGAGCTCCCTTTCCGGTCTCACTGCTTGACAGACAGACTTCCTTTCAGCAAGTTTAAAATATTCACTGCTTTTGTATTGTTCAGTGGTTTTGACTGAGTGAGAAATGTGTAGAGTCTTAGCAATGGATGCACGTTTAGAAAACGTGGATGCGTTGTGAGAAATGTTTCAGTGGAATGGAAATAAACATCAGGAAGGGTACCTGGAGACAAAGTCCATGTTTTTGTCACATTGAGAACATTATACAGGCAATGAACTGTTGAATTAATTCCAGACTGGGATGGAATATAAAACTACATTAAAGTAAGAACTGATCTTTTAATTTTTCTTTATCAGGCTTATTCTGTAGTTTTGAGGTTCCTGTTGGTGTACACACACATCTGCTGAAGATGCCAGGGGAGGTTACTCTACACTTCCTTGTGAAAGCTGCTTATCTTCTCTGCTTCTAAAATGAAGGATCTGTTTATTATAATAGTTTTCCTTGTAGGTCACCAAGCAATGCGTAAATAAGGCTGTTTTCTTCTTATATGCAACTGTGCTTAAAAGGTTTTTATCCAAAATATTCTACAATTCCTAACTCTGGCTCAGCTCCAAGAATTACCAAGCCTGATAATAAGTGAGGATTCTGAAGCTATCAGTACATTTCTGGAATTTATTTTCATTGCTCTGGATGTTGAAGAACAATTTATAGAAGTGAATCTGATGTAAATTAGAGCATCATTTTATCTAAATTATATGCAAAGGCTTGACTATAATATACAGTGGCTGCTAAGGCAAAAAAAATGTAATTGTTTTTAGTGCTTGTGGTTAAATTAATTATCATTCTCTTATCTTTTTTGTGTGTTCTTCATAGTTTATGCTATAGTGCTGTGTATATATTCATTAATAAAGGAATGAACAGTTGGGCTGTGTTCCTGCTTTTAACTTGTGAAAGCACTGGTCCTTTTCATCTCTTCAAATAAGAGTTTTTAGCCATTTTTAGCAGTCAGAAAGAACTGACAATTCTAACGTTTAAGTATTTTCGTCTGCTCCCTGAGTGCGTGCATTTGTGACTACAGAATTATGAGCTCTTTTCTGAAGAACGAACACTGTGATTTCTTTTGGAAGCAGCTTCTGTAGCTCTGAAAAGAGCTGCCGCTGCAATCCTTTGTTCAGCCGCGCACTGGTGAAAATGTCTTCCACCGATCCCCGGGGATTTGTTGGTGTTCTGCGTCTACAAGGGCTAAATTTTAATATTAAAAACGTTCAGAAATACCCTACATGCTTATTGTCATTTGTGCTTCTGCTTTTTTAAATCCTAAATTTTAAAGAGCAGGATGTGCTAAAATTACACTTTCCACGTCCTCTCTTTGTCGTAAGAAGTGTCACGGCCGGCTGTGCCTTCGCTGTGTAATTCAGCCCCGTGGAGAGGCTTTGAGCAGATGACAGGCAGCGATTCACAGGCGGCCCGTGCGGGACCGACGTTCCGCTCGCCCTGCGCCCGGCTGTGAGCGCAGCCTCCCGGGGCCGCTGGGCGCCGCCGGGGCCGTTCCGGAGCCGCCGCCGCCCCGGGCCCGGCGCTGCCCGGCCGCGGGGCGAGGGGCCCGCGCATGCTCGGGGCCCGGCCCGCCCCCCGCTCCTCCCCGTGCCCGGGGCCGCCGCCGGGGCCGGGCTCGACCATTTCTGCGGGCGCGGGGACGAGGGGCCGAGCCCCGGGCAGCGTTTTCCCCGAGCTTCAGCACCGCGGGCCGGACAGCGCCCGCCGGGCCGGGCGGCTCCCGCGGGCGGCTCCCGGAGCGAGGCGGGCCCGGGCGGCGCGGCCGCACCATGTTCCTCGGGCTGGCCGTCGCGCTGCAGGTGCTGGCGCTGCTGGCGAGCCGCGGGCACGGCTTCCCCAAACCCGCGGGCACAGGTAAGCGCCCGCCCCGAGCCTTCTCGCCCTTTGCCGCGGATGGGGAAAGTTCTGCGGGATAGACGTAGAGGATGGTCAAAACTTTCCTTCCACTTGGCTAAAAGCAATGAGATCCTAAAGCGACAATATTCCTGGTGCAAGGCACCGATCACTGAAGCTGCAATCTAATATTAAAGTGAAGGGATAGGTGTTGGTAGAGGGAAGAGCTCCGAATTTTTTCCGTCTTGTCCAAGCGATGTTTCCATCCATTCTGCATCAGTGTCTGCACAAGTCTTGGCTTCCCCCGGTCTCCCGCCGCATTCTGGATGGAGGAGATTTTTAATCTCTTGCTTGTGCCAATCCGATTATTGCTATTTTAGTCAATCTCCTCCAGCACTTTTTTCCCCAATTCGTGAGTTTTCTGATCGGAAAGAGGTTGCTGAGTCTATAACTGTATTTCTGTCTGCTGCAGAACCTCTCCCTCTTCCCCAGTCATGCTTTGTTCAAAGGTTTGACTTTTTTTATTGTGTTCCCATTTTTCTAGGAACACTGAAATGTATTTTTTTTGCAAGAAAAAAAAAAGGATGCAGTTGGCATCCTATTAAGACACCATGTTGCACTGGAGAAAACTATAAATTAAGGAAAAATGTCCTGTCTCTTTGTAGTTGCATATATCATATAACTGAGTATATATATATGTGTGTGTGTGTGTTTATTCTAGATAAAGCTATACACAACAGACAATTAAGTGTAGAAAGACCTTTGGAAGAACAGGTGAGTGAAATAAAACATATTTGCTTTTTTTTTTTTTTTGTGGAATTCCTGTAAATATTTTTAGCCTTCCAGTACTGGATCCATGAATATCATGAATAGGTAAAAAATAGATTTGTCAATAAAGTGATATTTGATGGGGTTAGATACAAAATAGGGTTTCAATAATTTTTTTTTAAATGGCATATAGACTTTCGCTGTCCAGCATTCTAAAAGCAGGCTGTTAGCTCCAACAGCTCACAGATGTGCCTGTCTATTGAAATCCTTTGGGAATGTAGCATGAGCTTGGAATGAAGAAGGAAATTGTAACTTGCATTTTTCTTAAAATGCAGCTTCTCATAATGTCTGGTTCTGATCAGAAGGTGGGTGGTACTGATGAAAGTCTCTCGTGCCTATTCCCGTTCTACTCATTCAGGCAAACTTCTTACTAAGAGTGAAAATCAGGCATTAAGCCCTCTGCTAATACTGATAAATCAAGAGATCACACATTTTATTCCTTCTACCTGTTTGCTATTTTGTGTGCTTTATTTTTGTATATTAGATTGCTGAAGCTGAGGCAGACAAGAATAGGAAAATCGCTCCCACAGGTAAAATATCTTTCCTTGTTTAATAACAATATTCATAATGGCAATCAAAGCGGTATAAGATTTTATGTTGATATTGATATATCTTCCAGAAAACAAGCCAGAGTTCAGGAATTATTCCTTTGTTGATGACCTGAACCTGCTCAAATCAGTAGCAGAAAGAGAAAGGCATGAGAAGGAGAGGGAGTCAATTAGAAGCTCTTTGTATGAACAGCAAGTGGCCATTGATGATGCAGACTCCACCAAGAACCGCAGGCTTGTGGATGACTATGACTCCACTAAAAGTGGGCTGGATTATAAATTCCAAGGTATTCCATAATCTTTCAGTGACTTCTGGGTTAGATTTTTCTTGCAAACTGATTGCTTTCATGAATGTTGCATTCACCACTAAACATGAGCTCTGTTTGTTACTGGAGTGCAGTTTCAATTATTTCCAATTGTGGAAGCTTGTATTACAGTTAGGTTATTGAAACACAGTACAAAAGAATTGCTTTGATTTTAGCAGACTTCCATGGAGGAAAGTCTAATTGTGTAATTTGTAATGTCTTTTAGCAATTTAAATTTGATGGAAGGAAAATGGGACATATTTTTGGATGAAAATATATTTATTCTGGTTTGTGAGGAAGAAGCACTTCTATATGCAGCTAAATCACATATATTTATTCCAAATATTATGAGCAGTTTAGATAATTCTCATAATCACAAACCTAGAAGAAATTACCAAAGGCCAAAGAATACTTGCCTTTGCTACAGGAGTAGTTAATTGACTTGTAGTTTAAGTGAGTCTTCTGAGAATTGTAAACAGCATTTAGCTCAGGATATTTTTAATTATATCAAAGTATGCTGATCATAGACCAAAGCTCACTCATTGTGTTCCCTCTCCCATTGTCACGATGATATTATTTGCCATAGGTAACAATTACATAATTTAAAGTGAATTTGTTGAAATTCAAACAAGATTATGTGCTATTGTAATGAACTGTTTTGATTTAAGTGGCCATACAATGAAAGTAGGTACCAGGAAGACACGAATAAGTGGATATAGAAATTCTACCAATATTTTCTATAAACAGGAGAGGAAGCCCCGAAAGTTCATCTCTGCTCTTTCGGAAGAGCCACTCAGAAAGATATATTTCAGATGTGTAAAATTGACACAAGGAACTTTTCCCTGTGACTGATTTAATGGCTTGCAAAGTGTGTATCGAAGTATATTCCTAATGTATCTAAAAATGCAGCTTTGTTCTGAAGAGAAAAAGATGTGGGCAGATATTTTTTTATGAGATGTTTAATCTAAATGAGTTAGGATGGTCAGCACACAGTAAAACTGTAATCCTTTCAGATGATCCAGATGGTCTCCATCAATTAGATGGCACTCCTTTAACTGCTGAAGACATTGTTCAAAAAATTGCTGCAAGAATTTATGAGGAAAATGACAGAGGAGTGTTTGACAAGATTGTTTCAAAACTTCTAAATCTGGGGCTAGTAAGTATCTTGGGAAATCATCATTTAACTGTGTTTTGGATTGGATTAATGCTCTTTCTGAAAACAATTCAGATGCACATTTTGTCTGAAGCGAGTGGGACTCAGGGTCTAAGCAAATTTCTAGAGCTATTTGGGCTTGCTGGTTGAGCTCTGCAATAACATTGTTGTTCCTCTGATGTCTTTGCAACAAAATAGGCCAAACTGCAGAATGTTTCTGATGTTGAAAAAGCATTCGCTGATTGTACTCCTCCCATCTCTGCCCTCATTCTTCCTTTATTTTTTTCTTCTGATTTTCTCTGAGTACTTTTTTATTATTAATTTCTCTTCTATACTTAAAGGGGGAAAAGGTCTGAGCTCATTCCTATCCACCTAATGCTGATTATTGTCATCAGCAAACACATAATGTTGCTGGCTAGTTGAGGATATTTTACATTACTGATTTTTAGGAAGGGTGGATTTGTCTCTGACCTCTGAATGTCTCAATGGCTTTAGCCATTGCCATTGGGATCTTTATATTTTAAAATACTCACCTTATCTTTTGAGCACTAGATTTTGCAGCTGAGTATTGCGCCCCACTGATTACAGAGGGAGCTGTGGGACAGCTGCTGGGAGAGTTCTTGTTCAAGTGACAGCTGTTATGAAGCAAAGAGAAAGCATTTTAATGATATCATAGAAAGCTGTTTGCTTTTTTCCCATTCTGTATTACTGAATTCTGTTGTAATTATTCAACTGCCCATAGATGTGTTGCAGAGCAAATGTGTTTCTATATACACACACATGGACACACATATAGGGAGGTGCAACACTTGCAGCTCCATCTTTCAAGCTGCACTCCACTGTGTTAAGTCCTAAAGAGGTTTGGTTTGAAGGCTGTATGTGTGATTGGGTGGGGTTTATATGTACACACAGATTAGATGTGCATTTCTATGTATATATGTATAGAAGTGTTATAAATGTACACATGTTTACATGTCTATATGTACACACAGGTATTACACCTCATTTGGCTATGCTCAGCTTTGAAGCAAACATACAGCAACCTATTTTCATATTGATATCAGGTTTCATACTGATGTTTGATTTGGAAAAAGCACAGTATATTATAAGTACTCTGCACAAATATTTTAACAGATCACAGAGAGTCAGGCCTATACCCTGGAATATGAAGTGGCAGAGGTTTTACAGCAGCTAATTGCAAATGAAGCAAAGGATCGTGAGAAGGAGTCTGAAGATTTTGATTACCCTGCCAGCAGAGCAGATAGTGATACAAAAGAAAAGCAACAGGAGAGAATGGTAATTTCTTAGCCAATAATTTTGTCTTGCTTGCCAAATGATACTAGTACTGTGCTCTTCAGGGAATAGTTAGTTCAATCTGGAAAGAGGAGGTGTTCTTAAAGAAATTCTGTCTGATAGAAAAAAGAATCATGAGTTACTTTAAAATTTAAGCCAGATGTCAATTGAAATAACTGAGAAAATACTATAGTCTTCACCTTGCAATTAGGACAATGTTAGCATGAGGTTGTGATAGAAATTTTTGCTCTACTAACTCTATCATCCAAACCAATGTGCTTAAAGATTATTTTTTTTTATTATGTCTTATGTGGAGACCCCAAGCAAATCTGATCAGGATAGTTTCATTAATGGAGAAGTTGATGATACACTGGATAACACGTGGTCCTCATCTAATGTGTTGGAAAGAAGAAATGAGCTGCCTTCTGAAGATAATTTCGAAGACCTCCAGTATTTTCCAAATTTTTATGCATTATTAAAAAGTCTTAACTCAGGTGAGCTTGTCATGTGGTTACAGAAATGTTAGGAAAAAACTTTAAGAATTAAGATTCTCTGTTTCCTCTTCCTCTTGTCTCTTCCCCACAGCTTCCCCAGTTGCGAGAGACCATGTGCTTTGAAAATGTTCTGTAAGATACATAGCAGAAACTAATTTGATTAGTGATTTTGATGGCAAAACACTGGCAGGAACAACACTCAGAACTGCAAAGAGTGTGGTCTAGACAGCCCTTCCCTTCTTGTGCTGTGTGATTCAGAAGTCCCGAATTCTTTTAATTCCTGTAAGGACATGATGAAAAGCTGGCAAATGGTTTTCCCTGGAGATCTTTCCAGTAACATCCATGTCTTCTAAGCCAAGAGATACGAGTAAGCCACAGTAGAATCCTCACAGTGATGGTACCAGTAAATGAGTGTGAGCCTCCCAGCCTTTCCACAAACCACAGGTTTGCTGTTTATTGCAGTGAAAGCCCTGCAGTCTCTTCCTATTCCGGTGCTGGACATCACAGCTTCCAGTTACTGCAGGCAAGACTGTGGCTCCTTGCCACTCCCTGTGTCATCACCCTCTACACACACCCACTCTCTGCAGCCACACACTAACTTTTGGAGGGATGGGGGAGGGTGGTATTTTGTAGATCCCTTGTCCTGCAGGAGCATTAATAATTGCTTCAAATTGTCCCCATGTGCACCTGAGTGGAGAGCTGAAATGAAAAACCTGAGGGCATGTTTTGCTCAAGTCCAATCGACAAATTTTGAATTCTTCTTCCTGTTCTGTTTAATTTTCCCATGGCAATTCTGCATGCTAGTTCTCCTCTGTTTTCTACTCACAATACAGGCAGGCATGTTGGGTTTAACAGGTTATGAAGCAAACAAACCAGGTCCACTGGCTGCACATCTCCTGCTTTATGTGTTCACCTGTCAGATTGTATCGGGCTGGAGGAGAGGATTCAGTTGCATCCTACAGCTGTGGGTTAAATTGCAGGCAGCAATAAAAAGCCTGTTCAGCAGCTCTCCAGAGTGGCTGGCCCTTTGCCAAGGTTGGGAGTATGTTTCTGACTGTCCCTGACTGACAGTGCCCCTGCCTCTGTTGGGTCCTTCAGTGACAGCCTGGGCAGTGGGGAAAGCCTGTGTGACTGTCATGGGGGAGTTTCACACTGCTGATGCAGAAATAGCAGTAATATTGTTCAGCACATAAAACACAGTGGGAAAAGAAAAGCTAAGAAGCAGGTAAGTGTGGGCAAAACCTGATTATTTATATAAAAAAAAATTTTAATGGAATCCTTTTCTGAAGTCATGATCCTCCCAGCCACGTAATGCTTTGTTGTCCCAGTATGCAAGTCATGGACTTGTCCAAGTAACAATCTCATTTGGGACACTTCATATTTTTGTCATTGAACCCATGGATCTTGTAGGAGAAAAGATCTCTTTCATACAGAGCCAGACTGATCTACTAAATACTTTCAAGCAAATAAATTGAAAATTACATACTCTAGAAAACTCTACCTACATCTGCCCTCCAAACATCAGTTTGAACTGTCAGATCATTCCATCTTTTTGTGCTTAGTGTTCTTAGCTGTAAAATGGAATTAATACCACTGGCCTTCCAAGCCAATGACACAGCCTCTCAAGACAAAAAGCTATCAAGAAGAACCTACCCCTGATGTTTTAAAGTATGTACCTTGCAGGGACAGCTTAAAAAGAAACGTGTATGTACATTCTCATTCTAATCCAGCACAGCATTTTCTCTTTTAATGAGTAGGTCATTCTTGATGCATGAATTTTGCACAGTTTGCAGAACAGTTTTTCCAAGTTGCCTGAAGGTTGACTAGTTTTGCTTCATCCCCTCACACAGAGACAGAGACAAAAGAGAAAGAGACCTTGATAACTATCATGAAAACCCTGATTGATTTTGTGAAGATGATGGTTAAATATGGAACAATCACACCAGAAGAAGGAGTTTCCTATCTTGGTGAGAGTACATACTTTATACAACTGTTATTAATGGTGTGTTCTTCCTCTCCCAGCAGTGATAATTATCTTCTGATCTTCCTTGCTCTTATGAAACCTGTTTCAGATTTGTTCATTGAAAATGCTAAAGCTTTTAAATTATTGATCATTCCCTACAGCAATGTTCAACTCCATACTGCTTTAATATTTCCATCTAATGAAGGAAAGGTAATATATCAGATATGCATGTAGAGTATTATTACACTTTTGTATCTGTGAAGCACAATTTATTTCAATTACTTTATGTCAGGGGAATATTAGGGTTTTCTCTGTTCTATTAAAGTGGATTCTGCATTTCCCAGAAATAATCCAGCACTTCAACTGCTTTAATCTCTCGCTGCAGGTAGCTGAACTAGATGGGACCTAATGCTAAGTTTGTCCATCAAGTAAAACTCCTTCCATCTATGAAGCGTGTTACATCCTGGCACAGGAGCAGATTTTGAAGTGCTCTTTTCTGGATCCATTTTAGAGTCTGTGGATATGTAGGTTTTGTAAAATTGTTAGCATTTCCTGGAGAGGCAATTTGGCATGGCCTGGTTTGTGTCTCACACACCTTTCCTGGCTTTGACAAACTGTCTTCTATTCACTGTAGGCTGTCTAGTTAAACATGCTGACCTACAGAAGAAGGGGTCATCGGTACAAACTGCTCAACTCTTTCATTTTTCTGAAGTATTTCTGATCTGCATTAGTCTAAAAAGTTTTTGTTTGCATCAGGGAAATTTCTCAGTTTCATAAATCAGCCTGTCACAGAGAGAGGACTGGCAAAAGTCTTTCTACGTTGCAGATACTTGATTGATGAAATTGTAACTATATGGATCGATTATCAATTACCTGCCTACAAAAGATCCAGTAAATCATGACTCACATTCAGTGCATGATTGCACCTCTTCTCTAAAGAATTCATGATCTGACCAAGAAATCTCCTTGAATTTTGGAATATTTGGACAACTTATGCCTCAGTCCAGCTCTTTATTTCTCTGTCTGCCAGTACATCTAAAGAAAATGTACATAAAGAAATGGTTGATTTTAAGCACAGTGGTTTCAGTGTCATTCTAGAAATGAAGATACTATGGCTTGATTAGACATCGCCAAAACTTAACAGGCTAAATTCATCCCTGATGCAAGACCATGCAGATAATGGAATTGCACTAGGAAAGCATTTTTCCTGCTAAAATTCAGGGCAGTTGTTCACATTGACTTTTGTTTGAGCAAATAGATACTGTAACCCTGGAAACAAATTGCCTTGATGACGTAGTACAGAAGGCAAGGATTGGGTTAAGAGTTTAAGAGGTCTGATTTAGTCTGGATTTAAAGTAAGACTATCAACTGATGTATCCAGACTCTGCCTTGCAAATGAGGGATTTATGCAGAGATGGATTTTTGTGCTCCATCAAAGCAACTTACTGTAGTGGAAAAAGCTTTCTCATAGATTCTCAGGTTGCTTCTGTGGTATTCTTTTTTTAGACTTGCTGTTGAGAAATTGTTTTAAAGCTGACCTTCATTTATTGAGGTTATACTCTCAAATAATGAGGAAGAGAATCCACAGGAGCATTTTAGCTTCTTGCACTATCCTTAAGCATGGCAGCAGTTTTATTGCCACTCTTACTGAACTGAAAGTTCTATAGTCTGTAACAGCTGGATAGCTACTGTGCACCTTGGTGCAGTTTTGATTAGGGGATTGATACACAGCTGTGCTTATTTATAGCAGATAAAGGAATTAGTATGAATACCTGTCAGAGAGAAGAATCAATGGAAAAAATTGACAGCTGTTTTGTTGTTTCCCCAGTCAGTGAGCAGATTCTGTGCTGCTTGGTGGAAAATACCTACTGGGTCTGTGCAGATGGATTACATCCTCTCTCCATTTTATTACAGTAGGAAACTGCCTAAATTAATTTTCCCCACTCTGTGACTGAAGCCATGCGTAAGCTAAGCCTCTGAATTATACATTCAAAATGATAAATCATTTACTGAATCAAGTCACAAGGTGCAGCTTTTTTGCCTGTCACAGAGGTGCAGAGACAGTGAATTTGAATGCATATACCAGTAACAGCTGGCTTGGGATTTGGAAACCACAGCATTATGTCATCATCATTGTATATTACTCTAGGGGAAAGTATTTTGCTGCAGCAGTGACTGATGTTATTGGGTTTATCTAAAGTTACAAAGGGTCTAGCTGCAGTGTGGTGCAAGAAAAACACAGATGCACGTACATGGAAACACAAGGAATAAGTTTATTTTTTTAAATACATATATTCAATATTATGTAATGCATATTTAACATCTTTCCAAATGCTAAATGTAATCTGTAACAGAATACAGAAAGCCCAGACCAGCATATTTATATATATGAATCAGGAGAAAAAGTAATGCCTACCTTTTACAGTATATGTTCAGAAAGTATAGCTCTGGAAGCATTAAGAGACTGTAACAAACTGATAGAAAATGTGTGTTCAGCTGAGGTGCACCTTATTTGATAATTATCCTGATGTGGCAAAATGCCACAATTTTCTATCACTCTTTACTTTCTGCTGTTAGAGAAGGCAAATTTTTCTGTGGAGTGAAAGCCTCATTATATATTTCTAGCCTGTTCAAAGGCTTTCAGAAATCTTTCTAGAAAGACCATCTGCCCTCTGAATATTGAAAGCCGCTTTAAAATCATTTTTGCAGTTAAAAGAACGGACAAACATTGTTTGGCACAGAAAGCTTAAGGCAGTAAATTGTGACACAGGATCTCAGGAGCACAAGTAGCTCATGAATTAGATCAAACTGTAGTATTAATTTAGCCCCCTTTGGGTGTGTTGGCAGCATCCAGCAAAAGCTCCCCAAACAGCTGAACTCTTCTTGCTTGCCCCAGCCTTCCAGAGGTACAAGCTGCTCTCCCTGAACAAGCTGAGTTTTGGAAAGGGCTTGGGACAGTTACTGAAATGATGTTGCTGTTGGCAAGGGTGCAGTGGCAGAGGGGAGTGGAAGTGTTGGAACTCTCCCATATAGTGACCAGCAGAAAGCAGTAGGAGGCTTTCAGATGATTTATTACTGATTCAGCATAAAATATTTCATTATTCATGGCACTCATAATATTTATATTGCATAAATAGCTGATACTGATGCATAAATATCTGATGCTCCATGCACAACTGAAGGGACTATCCTTCACAGTGCTGAGTGCTTCAAGAGAAAAAGAACTGTTTGAGCCAATTGCAAAACTCACTGATTTCAGCAGAGCACAACAAGGCATGCATTGCACAGATACTGTTGGAATATTAGTTTGTGACTTATATCACACTTTCCTTCATTCTCCTTCTGTCTGTTGAGTAACATGATGGTGGAGATTCGCTCTGATAGCCTTTCCACCAAAGCCATCTATCACAGACCAGATAAATATTAAAGAAAATCTTCATTTACACCACACAAAGAATTTTTTGTATGACAGGTGATTTGCCCTGTATATGCCAGACTATCTAACTAGTTTTAAAATTAAAGCGTATCAGTCCTCTACCATCTTGATAAAAGCTCTATTTATAGTAATTATGTAAACTATAGTTTTGTAATTGATTTATTTTAATAATATTGTTGTCAGCTTAGAAACAGGAACAAATGGTTTCAGCCGGTTTGTTCAGATACTGTTGTAAATCATCTCCCACTAATAAGACCAAAATAATGAGTGATTTTTAGAACCATTTTAGGAAATATTTGCAATTAGAGGCTTGGGGCCATAAAAAATACAGCTTTCAGAGATGATGGACAAATTCTTAAGAGACACCAGTGTGTATATATGAATCCTTGTACACAGTAGATTAATTATATTCTCCTGCTGTGTGCTGTTTACGAGAGTAGATTTGTAGCAAATGTATTCATTGCCACCCCAACCAAGTGAAAAATATGTTACTCAATAAACTATTGCCCTAAAAATGCAGATTAGTTATGTGCACATTGTAGCCTTGTGTGGAGTTCTCATTTATTGACTAGCACATGTGGCACAAACTTTTGCCATCAGTACTTCTCTATGTCACATCTGTGAGATAGAGAAATACTGTATCTTCCACAATTGGAGAAAAGAAAGGGGCAAAGGACTGGGAAGAAAATTAAGAACTCTGTAGCTTTGCTCTATTTGAAGGGGATCCCACTTTTTACCTCCTTGTGGTAAAAAGACTACTGAAAATTTAGTCTACTGGAGTCACAGTGTAGAACACAGCCCACAGCAGACTGGTTGAGGAGCAAACCCCCTTGTATTTAGGAGGGAAATAGAGAAATCATTGCAGCTGATCAGAGTGCAGTGTTTGAGTCACAGCTGCCTTCTTCCCTAGACCAAACCAAAGCCACCTCTCACACCTCTCCCTTTGGCTCTGACTCACTGTCAGAACCCACACTGTCCCCCGTGACTGAGTAGGAGACTGTGTTAGTTGGAAATGGGCATGAACAGATGTCTCTGTTTACCTTTTCCACCCTCACATCATTTGTTCTTTGTGGCCAGCAGGGGAGAGGACCAAGCTGCAGGACCCAGGAGCACTGGGAGATGGATTGTTCGTGGGGAGCTCTGCTGGAGAGTACGAGCTCTCATTAGTCTGGTCCTTTCCTAAGGACCAGCTGGGATGTTGTTTTACTACAATACTGTCTTTTAGGCAGACAGCCTGTGTGAGAGGAGAAGGAAAAGAGGCAGAAAGTCTCCTGTGTTGATTTTTGACGTGTCCCTGCCTCTCCACACTAAGGAATATGAAATAGCTGTTGAGCCTCTCGGATTCATTCTTGGTACCTCCCACAGCTCCGCTTCTGATGAAGGCAAAGCTCTGTGATTTCCCCATTGGATGTCAGTGCACAGTAGCCACAATCTGGCCTTTTCCTGGGAGAGGAGAACTTGTGTGAATAATGTGACTAATGCCTGACATTCTCATCAGCACAGATGCTGCGGGCCAAAGATCTGATCCTGATATTTGTTCAGCTAGCCAAGAACAGGCAGAGAGCCAAGAGTGTGAGGCAAAGTGCAGATCACAGCCCACACTGGCATCATCTTTCCTCTCCTCACTGTGACCATAAGCTGATGCTCCCTGATGCAGACTGTGATTTCAGAGGGTGAGGGAAGGTCTGGCTAAAGCAGAGCCAGAGGCTGCAAGTGGAATAGGGACAGTGTCATGTGGAACTTTTGTTCATTTTGACCTGGGCCATGAAGGGCACTGACAGTATTTCATGAAGGGAACCATTTATGCATAATACCATATTTTTCTTTTTAAAAAATCCTTTTTTCCCAAAGGTCTCTTTGTTGCTACTGCAAATTTTCTTCATAAACATTAAATTATTTAACAATTTTTTCCCTACCTTAATTTTCCTTTTAGTGATTTTCCTTACCCAGTATTTATCATGTGAATGATGAATACAGCTGCCAGTGGGAGTTATTTAATTTCAGGCAGCTCTTTTCTCTGCTATTTATTTTTTATCTTATGAACTAAAGTCACACAGATGTCAGTATACTGTACTATATCTGAAAAGTACAAATCAGAGACACCTCAGATGGCAAGAGTGAGCTGAATACTGAGGAGCAGCAGTGGTTCTGTGAAGTACATGCAAATAGTTAAACCCAAGATGAATTTGCATAGAGATAAGTTAAAATTATGTGGGGACAGAGAGTGTGCAAAGACCCCAGGCAAGACTGGAATCTAGGCAGTATATTGATTGCAGATCTCACTGCACCTTTATAGCTGTTCTTTCTGCAACCACCTCCATGTCTGTCCCCTGCTACTTTTGCATTTAAATAAACACATGAATGTGGTTTTTTACTCCGCTACTTAGATCTTATCTCCTCTTTTCCCCCATTCAGTCTCACTGCATAATAAAACAAATGAGTGGCTGTGGTGTGGAAAGTCTGTGACCTCACAGTTCCACTACACAACTCAGGAAACTGGGCATCACCTGAGGGTGACACTGCGTGTGAGAGCAGAGTATTTTTGTATCCACAGGTTCTAAATCTTCTCAGATATGTTTTGGGAGAGATCCAAGAGTTTTAGCCTTACTAATTGCTTTTCCCACCACATTACATGACTATCAAATCATGTGTTCAAGAATCCAAATAAATACTTTACTGTTCATTCCTTTGCTTATCACTGTCTGCCCTTTAAATTTGCAGTTATTTCTTGCAAATATATTGCCTCTTCCTCCATTTCCCTTCACTGTCTCTTCTGTGCTTTCCCAACTGGATGGAAATCTCCATCTTCTGATAGTATCTTATTTGACAAATATATTGCTTGGTTCCTGAAAATCTAGGGTTTGCACCCTCCCAAGTGGTGTTTCTAAAGGAGGGCAAAGCTTTTATTTTTTCTCACTGTATTTAATAGCTCCATAAACCCCTCCCTACTTTCTGAATTCAGAGCCACCCTGTTGACAGTTGAGCTCTGAGACCGTAAGTTTGACATGATTATGTGGGTGTGGGGTAAAGAAGGTGTCACTGAACATTGAAAACTCCATCCCACTCCTGCAGGAGAGGCAGCTCTGTGCTGCTTCTGTCCCAAACCATCATGCTTGTGAAGGGCATGCTGTGAAAACACAGAAAATGTGGGCACAGGCCATGGAACAGCTCCAGGATGGGAAAGGCTTAGCAAAGGACTGCACCACACAGCTCTAGGAGACCTGCAGTAATGCAAAAGAAATGCCTGTAGAATATTAAAAGGATAAATCTGAGAAATAGCCTGTGAGGTAGGGAATTTAATGAGGATGATAAAGGAGACTTGGTCAGAGCTATGTTTACCTCAAAGCACATCTATTTAATTGTGTTTTACTTTTGGAGTTGCTTTTAACCTGATTGCCAAGTGATACTGTTGCTGTCCTAATTTCAGATCATTCTGACCATCTCACCTGTAATCTCTTTACAAGTGATGCCATGACCTGGGACTTGTCACCTGATGTGTCACTCCCCATGGCAGCATTAGGCTTCAGACACTCTGTCACATCAAATCAGTCAAACAGGGAGATTCAGAAAGA
Source organism: Fringilla coelebs (assembly GCF_963513975.1). NCBI lineage: Eukaryota > Metazoa > Chordata > Aves > Passeriformes > Fringillidae > Fringilla > Fringilla coelebs. Next base: position 10,773,569 of record NC_140038.1, on the reverse strand, counting down.
AAATTCCCTATCTTGACATGTAAGGCAGGGAGTTGGAGAGCAGCAGGAGATTTGCAAGGCTGAGACCCATCTGTAATTCCACAATGGAGGAATTTCTCTTGTTCATCACAGTTTTAGTAGTTTATGTGACATATGCTTGATGCAGCTATAGCTGACCGAAGGTCAAACTCTGCTTTTGGCTACCTTGGGGAAAATCCAATGGAGATTGACAGTTCTTGGACATGCACTTGTCCAAAGAATTAACTGGATATACTCTTCCCATAGAATAGTCCCAAGCAAATGCTGAGATGTCTAGAGATTTTTCAGAGATGGAAAATGGCCTTGCAAACTCTTAAGGATCATCTACAACAGGAGACAGAAAAGCCCTAGGAGAACTGTGGTTTCTTAATGCCTGAAATATGTGCATGTCACACAAGCAGTCATCAGCACAAAGCTTTCCAGCTGAAGCAGTTGGAGTTATGAACTCATTAAGTAAACTAATTTTTTAGCTAGTGTTAAAAGTGATCTTAGGTACCTTGATGATCCCTTTTCTCCTTTAATAAACACAGTCTTTTTATGCTGCATGAAAACAGAGCAGCAAAGCAGGTCTTTCTGTAGCAATTTAATGACACAGAATCTCAGCTTCAGTCAATTTGGTGAGGATAGAATGTGAAACTGCCTCCGAGGTACTGGATAATTATGCTGGAAAAAAAACCCTTTGCAGGAAAATGTGCAAGAGTCTGGAAAACACCATGAATCTGTCTATGGAGAAAGGTCCATGTCAGGCTTCCATTACCAATTCCATTAAATACTCAGATGGGTATGTTAGTTTCTGCCTCTCTAATCAGAACAAAGTAATCTAATTCTCAATAGTAATCCATGTAGTATCCTATGGATTTGGAGGTTGTTACTACAGTACATTCTCCCAGAGTAAAGATAAAACATTCTGGGTTTATGCCAGTTCAGATTTTTGGATGCCCAACTTGAAGGACTTTAGAGTTTCAAAACTGCTGGGAATTTGCATTTTCAGGTGGAATTAAGAGCATCTATCAGTGTAGGAACTGGACCTAGGATGTCTCAGAAAGCCTACTCAAAACAGAAGCCCTCCTGCAGCCTGAATGCTCCAGTGAGTCATCCCAGATCAAAGAGCAAGTTAGAAAGTGAGGCAAGGCAGAAAGCAGATCTTGTGACTCAGGTATCTGCTTGGATGAGGAGATTATCCCTCTCTGCAGAAAGCTGTGCCAGTGCACTGACCTATTTACCAGCCTGGGTCACTTCCATTAGCTCAGTAGTTATTGTCCTGTTGTTTTAATTAGTGCCATTTCAAATGAGTGGCCAGCAGTGTGGAAAGGTCAGTACCTTTCTGAGCACTTCCTCTGTGCAAATGAGGTTGCCCAGGAGACGACACTGGAAAAGTGATCAGTCCTGGTTAGACCTGGCTAGGACAGCGTTGCTTAGCTGCTCAGAGGCACAGCTCACTCCAGAGCATGATTCACTCCATCACTGGAACCCAGAGCAAACACTGCTCAGCCCTGGCCCAGCCACACATGGCAGGTACAAACACGTTTTGAAACAATACCAGCTGTTAAAGCATTACTTTTGATGCGGAGCAAGAGCAATAAATCCTGTTCAGGAAGAGCTGGGATTATCTGGCAATATTCTCTCTAGGGTACACATGTAGGCACATCAAACAAGCCCCTCAAACATGGACTCTGTCACTCAGGAAATGCAGCTGATTGTCAATGTTCAGATCCATGTTGATGTGCCCTCCAGCTGGCAGGCTAACTTCACCACTTCTCTTGTCAAATGTAGTGCCTGTGAAAAGGCCTGTCTTGTAAGTTTGTCTACATCTTTACTGACAAAACAAAGCTCTGGAAATGGAACACAGTGATTATGGTATTCAGTCTGGCTTCAGTGGCAAAGCTCAGGTCATTGGCAGTGCCTTGTTACCCTTCATGGGGCTGGGCAGCAATTCTGCACTCACCAAGGAGTGAGAGTGAACTCACATGAAATTGTTACCCAAATCAAAGGACTCAGAGAAACTGTACAATTCCTGATGCTATTTATAGAAGTGAATAAATAATGGAGGACCATGAATCCCATTGCCTGCAGTAGCACATGCTGTATGTGGATATATGTACAACTTTTAAACACTACAATCTATTGACAGAACAAAACCTTTCAGAAACAGCAGTGTCAGACATTTAAATCCAAAGATGTCTTGGCAGGTTATTAATCTATCTGGTGGTAGAGTCTTTTTATTTCCTGCTAATAGAAACTTGCTGCCTAAATGCAGACACTTTAAAGGAAGAACATGAAAGGCACTTAAGAATCAACGCACTTATATATGTGTAATATTTTAAATTTTTGAATACTCTTATTTTTTAAAATTAAGCCTAATTTAATAGAACATGCCAGATTAAGCTCCAAAATCAGTGACATTTTTGCATTTGCATGAATTAGCGAAGGAGAATAATCTATTTGTTTGAGTTTACAAAGGGTTTTTAAGAATCTTATCCTGAAAACTGTGCCTCTTGCAACAGAGAAATCCTTATATTCCTGTTGGAAAACTGGTATGGTACTGATCCAGGATGAAAAATAGAATCTTAAAATGAACTGAAAGGGATGTTTACAGTCCTTTCAATAAGCTTTGGATCAAGTGATTAGTGAGGCATCAATACTACCACTATAATTCTAGCTTGTTTTTTATTTCACCAGGATGTCTGATCCAGCTTGTAACACAGCCCAGATCTCTTTTGGTTAGGGCAAATGGGGCAAGGTCAGGAATCACATTAAAGGTATATGTACCAAATGAAAATATTCCCAAAAAAACCAGTATGTGATGTAGAATTGAGAGGGTGCAATCAGGCAGGGTGCCAACAAATACTGCTTGCATTTTAATTTTATGTAAATAAGAAAATACAGAAGATGCAGGCAGACAGGATTATGTGATTTCTCATCAGATGGGAGGCACAATTGCTTATAGTGATCTATCACAAAGAGAAATATGCTTACTAAAAAACTACTGCTTAGGTTTCACTGCTGAGTATCTTTCTAAAGGAAAAAATGCTCCCAGCTGATGCATAAAATACTGGCCTTATACAGAAAATATAATTTAAAATATTATTATCCTTATTATATCTATTCTGCCACAGTTCCCACATCACACACTGAATGTTTCAGCTGTTTATATTAATGGAATTTTGATAAATTTCAAAACAAAATCTCTCAAAAATACCCACCAACAAGATAGTATGTATGAAATTTTGAATCAATTTTTAACTGAACTTTTAAATATAATAAAAGGAAGGGAAATTCTACACTGTATCCATAATATGACTGAGAAAACATGGCAGGTTGTAGGTGATCGGTATTTTGAATATCTACCAAGTGTGGTACCAAAAGGACTTTTTCCCACATAATCATACAATGTTTATATCTGAAACATCCATCTTTATGAAGAGGTGCTTTTACTTTCAAATGAGATTAATTCAGCCCTGAAATTTGCATGGAAATACATTTTCTAGTCTTCTAGAGCTGTGTACATGGCCACGACTGTCTAGTTGGTTTTCAGGTAAATGTTTGACTTCAGCAACTTAAGTATTTGTTTTCATCTCTTCAATTTACATGTTTATTTCATCTAAATACAATTTAAAGCCTTTTACTAGACATTTTTTCTAATGAAACCATATAAAATTGAGACACACAGGCAGTTTGGGATAGTGTTTTCCCACCAGGATGAAGCACATATTTCATAGTCTTGTCTTTTTTGTGAAGTTAATTAAAGCCTTTCGTTGCTTTCATCAGAATAAATTGCTACAGATAGTCATCAGTATTTTGTGACTTACATGACTGAAATATGGAACAGGATGCACACTTTTACTGACTTTATGCATCTTGGCACTATTTGGTACTCACATTGTCATGATTCAGTTGTTAATTTTTTTAATAAGATTGATCGATATTGCATATTTGTTTGTTCTTTTAGCATTGGCTCTGCATTAATTGTTCAGGGGGGAGGATGAAGGCTGTTCTTTTAGATTTCTACTTACCATTCACACTGGTGGTGGGGAAAATGTAGTATGGATTCTGCATCTTATCCATTGGAGAATAACTGGGGTTTGGTTTTGTTTTGCCTTGATTTCTAGAAAACCTAGATACAATGATAGCTGAGCAGACAAAGAAGAAGCTTGAGAACCCTTCCACTAAAACCAGGACAAAACTAACAGCAGGTACTTAGTCTACAATTTTCTTTTCTGGAATAACACTTTTTTTTCACCTATTCAGTTGAAAGTATGCTAATTGCTTTGGCAGCCAGACTGCTTGTTAAAGCCACAGTCTCTCAAGGACCTGCACCAAGCCATAGCTTGGTTGTCTAAGTTCACAACAAGAGAGAAATTTTCACTTAATTGCACAGTCTTTGAGAAGTATATTCACTCTCTTCTGCTTCTCTGGAGTCTAGATGTTACACATATACAAAAGCAAGCTGTATCAGTGCTTTTTAATGCTAAAATAATAATGAGAAAGCATTATATGTTGACTTAGAATGTTGCAAATGCAAATTTCACAGATTTTTTTCTCTGCACAAAGAAATGTGCCTTTGCATTGCAGTCACCTGTATTCAGCTATTTTTTGTGAGAGCAGAAACAAGCATTCCTCCTTCCAGAGGTCTGGAGTAGAGATGACCTTTAGGAACCACTTGAGACAGGCTCCAATGAGGCTCTTCCTTGAGCAGCAGTCAAAATGCTTTACTTGCCAAGATTGTATTGATGTGATTGGGAAATGCTCCTGGACATTTGATACAAAATTGTTTGCTTTTGTTATTTCTTTAGACAAGAGCAGTGAAGAAGCAGACAGTACAAAGGAAGAAGCAGCTAAAATGGAAAAGGAATATGAAGTTTCAAAGGATTCTACAAAAAATGAAGGCCAAAATGCAGCGGGAAACAGTGAAGAATCCAGAGGTACAGAATATTGCTTTTCCTCCAAGTGATTGGAGTCTTTTCCTCTCTTTGGTATTGATTTTCCATGGTGTTAGCATAAATATCTTCAGTCTGTAGTCACTGGGAGTCAGCACACAAGAGCTTGATTTGGAAGTGTGCTTAGCTGCCAAGTTTTAAACGTATGACACTGCATCCCTTGCTGAGCAGACATTCACAGAATTCATAGACCCTTTTAGAACAATAGGAAATGCAGTTTGATGCAGTAGTACCAAGAAATTTTGCTTCTTTGCATCTGTGGCTTTTCAGGATAGCCAGAATATTCAATATCTGAGCAGGCTCATTGATTTCTATAGTTTGTGTTAAAGCAAGCTGGTACTCCAAGGCAGTGAGGAGTTCTGCAGTGACACAATTTACATTTCCCACTGCCAGAGGTTAAAGGTTATCAGTAATCAACCTATTTAATGTAACATTGAAAACGTTACAGTAAGTTAGTGTCTCCCTGAGAACCCTAGCACAGTAGTGCAGTTATTTCTGTCAGAACAGTTATTTCTGACAGAACAGCAGCAGAATTTCTCCTTTATTTTTCACAGACATGTGCTGAATTACTTTTTGGTAGGAAGTGATAACACATTTTGCTTGTCTCTTGAAGATTTGTCTTTTCAGTTTGGTTCAGGTTATTTTCCTTTATCTTCAGCCTAATAGCTTTTTAAAAATTCAAATTGGATCAGTATTTGTTGTTTATCTCATCATGCAATGCCCTTGCTTAACTTACTGTAAAGTTACTGCACTCCCAGCTCCAAAATGAGGGTGTATCTAATACTGTATCCACTTACTGACAGGAGCAGACCTGCATAGCTGGCAATAGTACCTTCTACACACTAATCACACTAGGTTTTTATTCCTGACAAATGTAAGAACATTACATCAATAAAGCTCCAGCCAAGCTAGGAATTCAAAATCCATTAGCTGGAATATTTTCTTAGGGGCCTTATTAGGTAATCCTGTACTAATTGTCTCCCGTGTGCTTTCTGATCCAAAAATAGCCCTCACTTTAAAGTTAAACTATAACAAGGAGTTATCATGGTAATTTGAATACATCTTTTTTCTCAGTAAATACATTTCAAGTTGTCTTTCCAAAATATCACAATTTTAGGTTTGCAGTATGCTGCTAGTACTACTGTACGGAGGAGTTTTGATACTGAAAGCTCTCAGCCCTAATTAAGTCATTCCTTGCTATCTCAACAGCTTTTTCTTTGCTGAACAATTATGATGATCAAAAAGCTACAGGTTGTTTTTAATCCACATATGCAGTTTCTGTGGATGCCACCAAAAGTTATGTATAAAGATCAAAAAAACCATGTTCCTAGGTTTGTGTATGACTAATCTTGCACAGGCAACCATCTCTGGGAATTTTGCCTGACTGAGTTTGACAGGACTCAGGTTTTAAACAGAAACTAAGAATAGTTTTAATCTGCCTTTGCTGTGAGCAACTTCACCCAGTTAAGCAAGCTGCATCAATCATTGATGTAAGTGCTTGATTTCTCTCTCATCCTTTCCTCCAGGGAAATCTGAGGCATATTTGGAAGCAATCCGGAAGAACATAGAATGGCTGAAAAAACATAATAAACAAGGTAACAAAGAAGGTATGAAGTAAAAGGTCTTGACTTTAGGTTGGGCACCATATGCATTAAAAAGCAAGTAATTTATATGGCGTTGTATAACTTGTGCTATACCTTAAATAATAGTAATGTGAAACTCTGCTTGTCTAGATTATAGTGGTCATTAGTGGTGTTAGAGTTAAATAATAGAGGTCATGTAAAAGTTAAGCCAATGAACATAAATAGTGAACTAAGGTAGATTAATATAAACTGGGTCGAATGGCCACTGGCCACAAAGCCCAGAGGCTGACCAGCAGGGAGTCAGTCATGTGCTGTCATGGTGCTCTGCCTGTCACCAGGTAGCTGTGTCAGCCTGGTCTGGTGCTTCATTTCTTAGCTCATCATGTTTGATTCTGGCTTTGTAGATGAGATGTCTGGACAGGTCTAGAGGAGCTCGGTGTATCTGGCTAGCGTGCCTGCACCAACAGCAACAAGTCTGGTTCCATAACCAGGAACAGCTGAGATACAAACTTATGTCAGTAGCACTGTAATACATTGGATTACTGCCCAAATCAACTCGAATGACTTGTAGCTCTCACATGCAAGGCTGTGTAGAAGGGAGCAGTGACTGAAGCAGCTGCACAGGCTTTGCTCACCAGCTGTCCCACCATTTGCCTCTTCCTTGGAGGCAGGGCCGTGTGAGAGCTGCTGGAGGGACAGAACAGCAGCAGAATTTCTCCTTTATTTTTCACAGATTTTTATTCCTCCATACCATCTTTTCCCTCAAGTTCTCACATAAAACCAGCCTCCCTCCAATCCCTATTCTCTGCCATGGCCCGCTCTGGAAGGGAAGGTTCCTAGCCGGGGGATCTGTCCCTGGGCTATGAGTGGTGCCTGGCGAGAAGGATCCTTCTTGCACCAGCCAAGCAGAGGGTGATCTGAGATGAGAGTAGCCCTGGGTCATCTATCCATCCTCTCTGTGAGCTGAAGTGTGTATGAATTCCATTTCAGAGATGAGTGCATGCCTGCAGCCCAGCACATTCATTTTGCTGTACAGAAGCTGTAATAGGAAAGACTATTAAAAAAACCATTCCCATCTCTCAAATCACTTCCACACAATGCCAGGGATAGCAGTTAGCAGCAGGGCTGCATATTTGCTCAAGAGTTTTCCTGCCAATTTTAATTAATGGTTCTGTTTAGCAATGTACTCATTGATGTAATTAGATCTCCATCATGTGTGATTATATCTCTGTATCCCACATACTGCCTGAGCAGCCCCTCACTCCTCTTTGTAGTAATCCTTCTTCTGCACTGCTGCAGTCTGAAAATGGCTGTGACTGCAGATCAATAGCGTTTTACTGCCTATGGATGCACGAAGATATATATATCTGTGTAGATGGATTTTCATTTGCACTAAACTATCTTTATTATCCTCTGGCAATGGAAATAGGCCTTTAAGTGAGTGTAAGTTATCACAAAATTAGAATAGGATTTTTACTCTTCTGATACATGATCTTTATTTTGCATTTTCATACTCTTTATTTTTGTAAAATGTTAATTCAGTTCCCCATGGACAATGTTAAAGGAAGGACAGTCAGGGTAAGCTTATCTAACTATGAATATATTGCAGTGTTTCTTCAGTGCAAGATTAGGTGGTGTTGCTGTGCTCATCAATCATTTCTCCACTTCCAGCTGGCACCTGGGGGCTGGCAGAAAAGCAATTCTCAAAGTAATTCATGTATTAAAATGGCCAGACTTTCCCAGCCCTACTCATGGATTGGGTTACTCACCAAATACCCTTGAAGAGGTTTAGGTTTTCTTCAAGCAAATGTTTGTGGGTCCTTAATTTTGTATGAATTTCAGTAGATATTATTCATTCAATGACTAATAACCCTGGAAATGTTGATTTGCATTTCTGCAGTTTGGAAGTATCAATTGCCTATTAAGGAGGCTGGTAAGCTTGAGTGGCTGGGGTGATTTAAAGACAAACATGTCAAAAGCCTGGATTTGGGGCTCATTGCCTTTTGTGTCCAAAGTTTGTTTTGCCTGTTTACAACCTACAGACACCATGGGCCTGTCCTTCATATCTCCCAGACCGGGCTTGATGCTTGAAACCATTGCAGAGCTGAGCATTTAACCAATACAGGCAAAGAGCATGAGTGGGTTGTTCAACAAACACTTAGGTACTTCAGAGCTTCAGCTCACTAACAGCAGCCATTTAGAAATGAAAGTAAATCCTATCATTAATTTCAATGGGAAATGGCTCGATCTGAATATGCAAATAAGAGCTCGCTTCATTTACTGGAGCTGTTTCACAGCTCCATGTAATGCTGCAGCTGTTGCAGTGAATCAGCATGCAAAGCTGATTTTTCTAATTACAATAGATTCTAAGTAAGTATTAGAAATTGGCAGCTATCAATTTCTAGGAAAAAAACAATTTAAATTGCTGTGAGATATACAAATTATCCCGAATTGGATAATGTCATAATGGTTGCAATCCCATACAGGATGTTTAGTAATTAAACCTTCACATCTCCACATAACAATCTTAGAGTTAGAAAAAATATTCTAGAAGTAAAATAAGCACAGATATTTTAATTTGAAAAATGTGGATATTAAATTAATTTAGTATTTGTTCTTCCTTCATTTCCATTCCTTGGTATCTTTCAATGGAGACCCTCATTCTGTCAAGATGAATAAAATCTCTCATCCCAGTTACAAAATAGCTCAGTACTATTTGTCCCTGTTCCTCACACAGGATGGAGACACAAGCAGGTTACATTCTCTTAGGTAATGACAGTAACACAGCAGAGAAGAAATTCTCACCTCAGTACAACAAATGGCAAAATTACTGCTAACTCAGATATGGAGAGAACACCTCTGCAGGAGTGGGGAATGTTGAATATAAATTTTCTGTATTACTCATTTGAAATTGCCTGATGCTTTTATAAAAATGATCACAAGCATCAATTCGGTTCTTAATATCTTTCTATTTTTATCCTGTTTTGGTCAATTTTTGAAACCTAAAAAACCACAAATTCATTATTGTCTATTTTGTTAAGAATGCACAGTTTGAAAAAAGGTTCTTCCACATACTGCTGTGTGATGTTATACATTGGACATTGCAAAATCAGTTTTAATGTATTCTGAAGGCTCAGTCTGTGGAATAAGTAATTTATACTGAAAAATTCAGAATGTATTCATTCTTGTGAAAGATGCTAATTCATTTAACTTAGTATGAACATTTAAAACATTGATGTTCTTCTGATTCTAACAAATTAGGCTTTACATTTATCCAGCTAATTATGTAACTGAAACTTTATTGGGTTTATATATGAATATACTGAATGTGCTGCCAGAGTCACAACTACACAATAGGTTTCCTTTCTATGTTATTTGAAAAATTGCTCTGCAGTAGAATTCTTTTCATGGAAAATAGTGATGTTCTCCAGCATAGGAGAAGTCTATTTAATGCATATGTTGTGAATCAGGCTGCACAGATGCACTGATCTATTGGAAAAGGAGGAAGGACCTTACAGCACTCTGTTGCAGATTGACAGAGGAAGATTGTCAAAAACTGACACTAACACTGTCACAAAGGCTGCTCACTGCAGTAGTTTTCAAACCAGAATATTATGTTCTGTATCAAGGTAAATAATTGTATTATTTTGATCTATTTTCAGGGAGTTGCTTTCATGAATTTCCACTACAATGGTAGCAAGTGGGAATTTTACTGGGATTTCAACTGGAAATAGTCTATTTAATACTTTCTTCTGATTCCAAGACAGTTGTGAAAATAATAGGGTGCAACAGCTTTTGCTGTGCAGACTAGAACATCAAGTCCCTGGACTGGAAAATACTCTTGCTTTAGCATTTGATAGCAATCAATCAAAAGCAAGAGATTATTATTTCTCTTGGATAATAAAAGCACCATGGTGTGTAAAAAGACTTTGTGCGGCTATTTTGGGGTTTTTCATGTTTTCCTGGGATGCACTTAGAGAGAATTCTCTTCATGTGTAATGAAGTGCATTGGTTGGATAACTTTACAATGACATTGTTTCTTAGGTGAAGCAGTATAATGGCAATGACTCATTGTGCAAATGAATTCTTGTTTTTCAGACTATGATCTTTCAAAGCTGAGAGATTTCATTGATCAGCAGGCTGATGCTTATGTGGACAAGGGCATCCTGGACAAGGAAGAGGCCGATGTAATTAAACGCATCTATGGCAGCCTGTAATCGTTAGTGACTGCCAAACCTGTAGGAATCTAGGCTAGTTTCCCCCACTCCTGGCTCAATGACTTATGATCTGTTAATTTGAGGATATCATTAGAAATGCTCTGTTTACCTTGTACTGACAACTCTAGACAGAAATGAAGAGCTGTAGTGCTCCATTCACTTTCTGCATACGGTATTTTCCTACATTCACAAATCAACTCTAAACACCAAATTCTGACACTGAATTTCTATTTGATAAGGTAAATATTTCTGTAATGCTCTCTTTGATTTATTGTTCATGTTTGGTTTACTTTTGTAGCTAAACCAATCATTTCTGATGGAAATTTCTTTTAATGCTACTTTTTTTGCTTTCACTCAACAAGCTTTCTATAGATGCAACTATGTAAAGGGCATTATTAGAAAATAGTTCATAGTTCTCTAAATAAAGTATTTGAAAATAATTTACCCATTAAAATTTTCATTAATCTTAATATTATTTTATATTCATTTATTTTGGTTTTAAATACTAACACTTTTTTAAAATTCTTTTTTATTTCTATATGTAGTATTCTGTAACGTGGACTGTAGTGTCCTTAGTAAATTGAAAAATCTTTGACATTACAATTGCCTTCCATATTAGAAGAATATTCTCTTCTTCAGCATGTGTGAACATTCTCTTCGCACCATTTGATGATTGTGCATGCATAATTAATTGAATTCCTGATGTGAGTATCCTGATAGCAAGTGTAAATAGCCATTCTTTTCTCTAAAGAAAATAAAAAGAAAGCAATTCAAGTCATTTTGTATGGAAAGGGAAGTTTTCGACTAGAGATGGGTTTTTAGGAACAGGGGCCCTGCTTTTCAGAAAGACTTAAAGAATCTATTGTATCTCAGTATCGCTGAATATCAAGGCTGTGGTCTGATTAATGACCTCTGTTCTGTGCTGAGCAGTATTATCTTGGAGAACTTATTTTATTTTTTTGGCCTATATATGCTAGCATTAGCCAAGAATTTGGTACTTGCCAAAGAATCAAAAAAAAACCCAAAAATGTCATCCTCATCCTTCTTCCTCATCTAACAAAATTTTGGAAAAATGGTTTATGAGGTCTTTAACCTTAAAGTGAGTGGATAACTTTATGTATGAAGAACTAACGAAGCAAGATCAAAGGTAAAGCAGCATTTAGAAAGGTAAATTTTAGAGTCCCAGAAGATGTAAGCCTTGGACTCAGTTGAGTAGAGGAACTCCAGGAAAGTCCTATACTCTTTACTTACAGATTCTTCATTCATAATTGAGGTTATCCCTTCTCTCTTTTTTTTTTTTTTTAATCTTATGATATCTCTAAGATTGATACAGTTAAAAAATGTTATCTGATGCAGAGGTTGGAATTTGCCTGCCAGTGAATGGAGATACTAACTTAGAGCACTGCCTGCACAGCACAAAGATCTGTGTTGAGTCACTCCTTGGCTCATTTCCTTCCTCACAGCTGGAGATTAAAGAGGAGGAGATTTCAGCAATGTTTCTCAGCCAACTGAAGTAAACTCTGCAATCCCTGCAAAACATAAATTGTCAACTGAGCATTATTGATAATCAGCATTAAGTGAATGTGATAGCGCTGAGGTGTAATAGTATAACTCCTTGCAGACTGATGAAACATAAGCCAGTGAATGTTTTCTAGCATCCACAAAATACATCATCACTGCCTGCTCATACACATCCTGACATGAATCACTGAATTGCAGTATCAGTCACTAATGGTAAAAACCATATTCAAAAATGTATTCAATGTAATCCTCCCCTAACAAATAGTCCCTTAGAAACTATATAGAAAAAATTAGGAAAAAAGAATTAATGTTATTTTAAATCAGTACATTTTTTCTCATCTAAACCCTCTTTTTGTTTATTATTACTTGCTATTGTTCCCAAAGATCCTAATTTCTTTATGTCTCTATAGATCTCAGTTGCATTCTGCAGCAGCTTCAGACTTCGTTTCTTATATGACCATCACGTGGGAAAAGCAGACTGTTTCCCAAATTTGGATTTATGACAGAAATCAGGAGGATGGTAACTAACCATAGACCTCTACAGATAGGAGAAGTGGCAGTGACTTAGGATCTGCACTTGAAAAAACAAAAAAGGACAAACTGTCCTTCTCCAATGACTACTTTTAAAAGGCCCCAAATTTTCTTCTCCTGTCAACATGATGAGTAGTATAAAAATAATTCCAGTTTTCATTGGAAGCCAGTTTCTTGCTTTGTCCTCTCACGAGCCTGGTACTAAAAGGCAGATGTCATCAACCAGTGACCAGTGACTATGTACAGTGTGTGGTGATATTTGTTAACCTCTGAGTTTTGCAAATTTTATAGCTTGAACAAAGTATCAGTGGCATAACTTGGGAAAACAAAAACCCAACAATGGGTATGCCCTGATTGTATTTCAGAGTGTGCACATTCTTGGAGTTGTTCTGTACTTACCCAGCTGCTGTGCATCCCTGGGGGTACACATGGAGATAATTGGAGCAGCCTGATGAGTAGCTGAAAACAGAGCAAGCCTCTGACAGATAGACCAGAAATCACAGCTACAGTTCCTCAAACTAAATTCACTTTCCATCCTGACCAAGCCCACTCAACTTGTTCCTTGAATGCTTCAAATACTGGTTCCACTGCTGGTACATGGAATGGACATCTATCTGTACATCACACCTTTCAGAACCAGACAGTGGAACACAGCCAGCCTGATGAATCACCCTGCATTCCTAAAGGGCTGTGGCTTACCCAAAATAAAATCAAACCAAGTGATGCAAGTTTCAACTTGCATCACAGATCAGTACTTTATTTGCAGGGAACACTTGGAGCACGTTAGGACTTGACATGCACTGCTGTGTGTTTAGCCATAATTAGTAAATCATAGTGCTTGCTTTCTTCCTGATAAGAAAGGTGTTTTCAACAACTACACACCTCTGTTTCAAAACTGACAAAAATTTGTTTCTGTGTTGTTTCTATCTCTGCTGGATCCTTCAGAAATCCTTCACTTCTAAATTATGACTAAAAATGTAATAAGTACAATATATATAGTATTCACCTTTTGAGCTTTTCTAATAGACTATTGTTTCTGATACTGTACTTTATTAAACACTTTACTACAAGCTACATTAGTGTGCTGCTTTTGGTGGGGGTGGAGTTTATTTCTCCACAGTGGCCAGTTTAGGGCTATATTTTGGATCTGTCCTGGAAACACAAATGTCTTGATAACACAGAGACGTTTTCATTTCTGCTGAGCAGAGCTTGCACAGAGCCAAGGCCTTTCCTGCTCCTCACCCCACCCCTGAGGAGGCTGGGGCTGCATGAGAAGCTGGGAGGGGACCCAGGCAGGACAGCTGATCCCAAATTCCTTAACACAAACCCTATGCCAAACCCGATCCTTATCTCCTAACCCTTCCTTATCTCCTAACCCTAAACACTAACCCTAACCAAGGGATGTCCCAGACCGTGGGGGGATAGAATGTAAGAAAATAAATATAGTGCAGAAGCTAATTTCACCCCTTAGGGCTTACAGCTGCACTAATTATCAAAGATTAGGAGCAGGCCTGCCCTTAACAGGCCACAGCTGAGTCTAATGAGTGCTATGCCAGAGTGGGTTAGCTGGGTGAGGAGAGAGCTGCAGTTTGTTGGCTGTGCAGTGGAAAAGGAGTTAGTGCTGTGAGGAGCTGCCCATGAGATATCACCGAAAAGGTATGGGAGCTTTGCAATAAGATGACAACACAAGACTGTGTGGTGCCATGCTTGGTGTGTAATGCCAGGGAAGGAGGAGGAAGGGGAAAGGGGTGTTAAGAGTAAAATTGTTTGTTTTCCCAAATAACTGTGAGCTATGGTGGAACCCGGCCTTCTTGGAGATGGCTGAAAAGCTGCCTGCCCAGGGGAAGACCTGAATGAATACCTTCTCTTTACTTTCATGCCCAACTTTTGCATTACCTATGAAACTGGCTTTATCTGAACTTAGGAGTTTTATGCCTTTCACTCTCATGCAGAACTAGCTCGTCGATCTCTAAGAAGAGTGAGGGGATGAGCTGCCGGGTGGAGCTTTGTGATTATTAGAAGCCAAACCCTAAGAGGGAAAAGCAGCCCTGGACTAAGGCTGCTTGAGAGGAAAAAGGCATAGAGACAGGCATGTTGTGGCAGGTTAGCGATCCCCATGGGATACCTTTAACAGCTGCAATGTGCCCTCCGGGCTTTGTGGTTTCCGAGATGTTAACCCTGGGCGTAACCAAAAATTTCGGCAGAGCAGCCAATCAACCTAGGGTTATAGACGGTGCCAAGGAGAAAACCATCAAGGAGGCCACGTTGTGGAAGTTATGCGCTCCCCTTGAGTTGCCCGGTGCAGCTGCAGTGTGCCCGGAGCTCTGGGCCTTTTAGTTTGCAGAACCCTAACCCTAGGCGTAACCCTAACCCTAGGCAGGGCAGCCAATCAGCCTAGGGTTAGGGCAGGTGCCAAGGAGAAAGGCCTCGAGGAGGCCAGCTTGTGGCAGTTTTGCGATGCCCCTGGGATGCCCTTTGCAGCTGCAGTGTGCCCGGAGCTCTGGGCCTTTTAGTTTGCGGAACCCTAACCCTAGGCGTAACCCTAACACTAACCCTAGGCAGGGCAGCCAATCAGCCTAGGGTTAGGGCAGGTGCCAAGGAGAAAGGCCTCGAGGAGGCCAGCTTGTGGCAGTTTTGCGATGCCCCTGGGATGCCCTTTGCAGCTGCAGTGTGCCCAGAGCTCTGGGCCTTTTAGTTTGCGGAACCCTAACCCTAGGCGTAACCCTAACCCTAACCCTAGGCAGGGCAGGGCAGCCAATCAGCCTAGGGTTAGGGCAGGTGCCAAGGAGAAAGGCCTCAAGGAGGCCAGCTTGTGGCAGTTTTGCGATGCCCCTGGGATGCCCTTTGCAGCTGCAGTGTGCCCGGAGCTCTGGGCCTTTTAGTTTGCAGAACCCTAACCCTAGGCGTAACCCTAACCCTAACCCTAGGCAGGGCAGCCAATCAGCCTAGGGTTAGGGCAGGTGCCAAGGAGAAAGGCCTCGAGGAGGCCAGCTTGTGGCAGTTTTGCGATGCCCCTGGGATGCCCTTTGCAGCTGGAGTGTGCCCGGAGCTCTGGGCCTTTTAGTTTGCGGAACCCTAACCCTAGGCGTAACCCTAACCCTAACCCTAGGCAGGGCAGCCAATCAGCCTAGGGTTAGGGCAGGTGCCAAGGAGAAAGGCCTCGAGGAGGCCAGCTTGTGGCAGTTTTGCGATGCCCCTGGGATGCCCTTTGCAGCTGCAGTGTGCCCGGAGCTCTGGGCCTTTTAGTTTGCGGAAACCCTAACCCTAGGCGTAACCCTAACCCTAACCCTAGGCAGGGCAGCCAATCAGCCTAGGGTTAGGGCAGGTGCCAAGGAGAAAGGCCTCGAGGAGGCCAGCTTGTGGCAGTTTTGCGATGCCCCTGGGATGCCCTTTGCAGCTGCAGTGTGCCCGGAGCTCTGGGCCTTTTAGTTTGCGGAACCCTAACCCTAGGCGTAACCCTAACCCTAGGCAGGGCAGCCAATCAGCCTAGGGTTAGGGCAGGTGCCAAGGAGAAAGGCCTCGAGGAGGCCAGCTTGTGGCAGTTTTGCGATGCCCCTGGGATGCCCTTTGCAGCTGCAGTGTGCCCGGAGCTCTGGGCCTTTTAGTTTGCGGAACCCTAACCCTAGGCGTAACCCTAACCCTAACCCTAGGCAGGGCAGCCAATCAGCCTAGGGTTAGGGCAGGTGCCAAGGAGAAAGGCCTCGAGGAGGCCAGCTTGTGGCAGTTTTGCGATGCCCCTGGGATGCCCTTTGCAGCTGCAGTGTGCCCGGAGCTCTGGGCCTTTTAGTTTGCGGAACCCTAACCCTAGGCCTAACCCTAACCCTAGGCAGGGCAGCCAATCAGCCTAGGGTTAGGGCAGGTGCCAAGGAGAAAGGCCTCGAGGAGGCCAGCTTGTGGCAGTTTTGCGATGCCCCTGGGATGCCCTTTGCAGCTGCAGTGTGCCCGGAGCTCTGGGCCTTTTAGTTTGCGGAACCCTAACCCTAGGCGTAACCCTAACCCTAACCCTAGGCAGGGCAGCCAATCAGCCTAGGGTTAGGGCAGGTGCCAAGGAGAAAGGCCTCGAGGAGGCCAGCTTGTGGCAGTTTTGCGATGCCCCTGGGATGCCCTTTGCAGCTGCAGTGTGCCCGGAGCTCTGGGCCTTTTAGTTTGCGGAACCCTAACCCTAGGCGTAACCCTAACCCTAACCCTAGGCAGGGCAGCCAATCAGCCTAGGGTTAGGGCAGGTGCCAAGGAGAAAGGCCTCGAGGAGGCCAGCTTGTGGCAGTTTTGCGATGCCCCTGGGATGCCCTTTGCAGCTGCAGTGTGCCCGGAGCTCTGGGCCTTTTAGTTTGCGGAACCCTAACCCTAGGCGTAACCCTAACCCTAACCCTAGGCAGGGCAGCCAATCAGCCTAGGGTTAGGGCAGGTGCCAAGGAGAAAGGCCTCGAGGAGGCCAGCTTGTGGCAGTTTTGCGATGCCCCTGGGATGCCCTTTGCAGCTGCAGTGTGCCCGGAGCTCTGGGCCTTTTAGTTTGCGGAACCCTAACCCTAGGCGTAACCCTAAACCTAGGCAGGGCAGCCAATCAGCCTAGGGTTAGGGCAGGTGCCAAGGAGAAAGGCCTCGAGGAGGCCAGCTTGTGGCAGTTTTGCGATGCCCCTGGGATGCCCTTTGCAGCTGCAGTGTGCCCGGAGCTCTGGGCCTTTTAGTTTGCGGAACCCTAACCCTAGGCGTAACCCTAACCCTAACCCTAGGCAGGGCAGCCAATCAGCCTAGGGTTAGGGCAGGTGCCAAGGAGAAAGGCCTCGAGGAGGCCAGCTTGTGGCAGTTTTGCGATGCCCCTGGGATGCCCTTTGCAGCTGCAGTGTGCCCGGAGCTCTGGGCCTTTTAGTTTGCGGAAACCCTAACCCTAGGCGTAACCCTAACCCTAACCCTAGGTTGGGCAGCCAATCAGCCTAGGGTTAGGGCAGGTGCCAAGGAGAAAGGCCTCGAGGAGGCCAGCTTGTGGCAGTTTTGCGATGCCCCTGGGATGCCCTTTGCAGCTGCAGTGTGCCCGGAGCTCTGGGCCTTTTAGTTTGCGGAACCCTAACCCTAGGCGTAACCCTAACCCTAACCCTAGGCAGGGCAGCCAATCAGCCTAGGGTTAGGGCAGGTGCCAAGGAGAAAGGCCTCGAGGAGGCCAGCTTGTGGCAGTTTTGCGATGCCCCTGGGATGCCCTTTGCAGCTGCAGTGTGCCCGGAGCTCTGGGCCTTTTAGTTTGCGGAACCCTAACCCTAGGCGTAACCCTAACCCTAGGCAGGGCAGCCAATCAGCCTAGGGTTAGGGCAGGTGCCAAGGAGAAAGGCCTCGAGGAGGCCAGCTTGTGGCAGTTTTGCGATGCCCCTGGGATGCCCTTTGCAGCTGCAGTGTGCCCGGAGCTCTGGGCCTTTTAGTTTGCGGAACCCTAACCCTAGGCGTAACCCTAACCCTAACCCTAGGCAGGGCAGCCAATCAGCCTAGGGTTAGGGCAGGTGCCAAGGAGAAAGGCCTCGAGGAGGCCAGCTTGTGGCAGTTTTGCGATGCCCCTGGGATGCCCTTTGCAGCTGCAGTGTGCCCGGAGCTCTGGGCCTTTTAGTTTGCGGAACCCTAACCCTAGGCGTAACCCTAACCCTAACCCTAGGCAGGGCAGCCAATCAGCCTAGGGTTAGGGCAGGTGCCAAGGAGAAAGGCCTCGAGGAGGCCAGCTTGTGGCAGTTTTGCGATGCCCCTGGGATGCCCTTTGCAGCTGCAGTGTGCCCGGAGCTCTGGGCCTTTTAGTTTGCGGAAACCCTAACCCTAGGCGTAACCCTAACCCTAACCCTAGGCAGGGCAGCCAATCAGCCTAGGGTTAGGGCAGGTGCCAAGGAGAAAGGCCTCGAGGAGGCCAGCTTGTGGCAGTTTTGCGATGCCCCTGGGATGCCCTTTGCAGCTGCAGTGTGCCCGGAGCTCTGGGCCTTTTAGTTTGCGGAAACCCTAACCCTAGGCGTAACCCTAACCCTAACCCTAGGCAGGGCAGCCAATCAGCCTAGGGTTAGGGCAGGTGCCAAGGAGAAAGGCCTCGAGGAGGCCAGCTTGTGGCACTTTTGCGATGCCCCTGGGATGCCCTTTGCAGCTGCAGTGTGCCTGCAGTGTGCCCGGAGCTCTGGGCCTTTTAGTTTGCGGAACCCTAACCCTAGGCGTAACCCTAACCCTAACCCTAGGCAGGGCAGCCAATCAGCCTAGGGTTAGGGCAGGTGCCAAGGAGAAAGGCCTCGAGGAGGCCAGCTTGTGGCAGTTTTGCGATGCCCCTGGGATGCCCTTTGCAGCTGCAGTGTGCCCGGAGCTCTGGGCCTTTTAGTTTGCGGAACCCTAACCCTAGGCGGAACCCTAACCCTAACCCTAGGCAGGGCAGCCAATCAGCCTAGGGTTAGGGCAGGTGCCAAGGAGAAAGGCCTCGAGGAGGCCAGCTTGTGGCAGTTTTGCGATGCCCCTGGGATGCCCTTTGCAGCTGCAGTGTTCCCGGAGCTCTGGGCCTTTTAGTTTGCGGAACCCTAACCCTAGGCGTAACCCTAACCCTAACCCTAGGCAGGGCAGCCAATCAGCCTAGGGTTAGGGCAGGTGCCAAGGAGAAAGGCCTCGAGGAGGCCAGCTTGTGGCAGTTTTGTGATGCCCCTGGGATGCCCTTTGCAGCTGCAGTGTGCCCGGAGCTCTGGGCCTTTTAGTTTGCGGAACCCTAACCCTAGGCGTAACCCTAACCCTAGGCAGGGCAGCCAATCAGCTTAGGGTTAGGGCAGGTGCCAAGGAGAAAGGCCTCGAGGAGGCCAGCTTGTGGCAGTTTTGCGATGCCCCTGGGATGCCCTTTGCAGCTGCAGTGTGCCCGGAGCTCTGGGCCTTTTAGTTTGCGGAACCCTAACCCTAGGCATAACCCTAACCCTAACCCTAGGCAGGGCAGCCAATCAGCCTAGGGTTAGGGCAGGTGCCAAGGAGAAAGGCCTCGAGGAGGCCAGCTTGTGGCAGTTTTGCGATGCCCCTGGGATGCCCTTTGCAGCTGCAGTGTGCCCGGAGCTCTGGGCCTTTTATTTTGCAGAACCCTAACCCTAGGCGTAACCCTAACCCTAACCCTAGGCAGGGCAGCCAATCAGCCTAGGGTTAGGGCAGGTGCCAAGGAGAAAGGCCTCGAGGAGGCCAGCTTGTGGCAGTTTTGCGATGCCCCTGGGATGCCCTTTGCAGCTGCAGTGTCCCCGAAGCTCTGGGCTTTTTAGTTTGCGGAACCCTAACCCTAGGCGTAACCCTAACCCTAACCCTAGGCAGGGCAGCCAATCAGCTTAGGGTTAGGGCAGGTGCCAAGGAGAAAGGCCTCGAGGAGGCCAGCTTGTGGCAGTTTTGCGATGCCCCTGGGATGCCCTTTGCAGCTGCAGTGTGCCCGGAGCTCTGGGCCTTTTAGTTTGCGGAACCCTAACCCTAGGCGTAACCCTAACCCTAACCCTAACCCTAGGCAGGGCAGCCAATCAGCCTAGGGTTAGGGCAGGTGCCAAGGAGAAAGGCCTCGAGGAGGCCAGCTTGTGGCAGTTTTGCGATGCCCCTGGGATGCCCTTTGCAGCTGCAGTGTGCCCGGAGCTCTGGGCCTTTTAGTTTGCGGAACCCTAACCCTAGGCGTAACCCTAACCCTAACCCTAGGCAGGGCAGCCAATCAGCCTAGGGTTAGGGCAGGTGCCAAGGAGAAAGGCCTCGAGGAGGCCAGCTTGTGGCAGTTTTGCGATGCCCCTGGGATGCCCTTTGCAGCTGCAGTGTGCCCGGAGCTCTGGGCCTTTTAGTTTGCGGAAACCCTAACCCTAGGCGTAACCCTAACCCTTACCCTAGGCAGGGCAGCCAATCAGCCTAGGGTTAGGGCAGGTGCCAAGGAGAAAGGCCTCGAGGAGGCCAGCTTGTGGCAGTTTTGCGATGCCCCTGGGATGCCCTTTGCAGCTGCAGTGTGCCCGGAGCTCTGGGCCTTTTAGTTTGCGGAACCCTAACCCTAGGCGTAACCCTAACCCTAACCCTAGGCAGGGCAGCCAATCAGCCTAGGGTTAGGGCAGGTGCCAAGGAGAAAGGCCTCGAGGAGGCCAGCTTGTGGCAGTTTTGCGATGCCCCTGGGATGCCCTTTGCAGCTGCAGTGTGCCCGGAGCTCTGGGCCTTTTAGTTTGCGGAACCCTAACCCTAGGCGTAACCCTAACCCTAACCCTAGGCAGGGCAGCCAATCAGCCTAGGGTTAGGGCAGGTGCCAAGGAGAAAGGCCTCGAGGAGGCCAGCTTGTGGCAGTTTTGCGATGCCCCTGGGATGCCCTTTGCAGCTGCAGTGTGCCCGGAGCTCTGGGCCTTTTAGTTTGCGGAACCCTAACCCTAGGCGTAACCCTAACCCTAACCCTAGGCAGGGCAGCCAATCAGCCTAGGGTTAGGGCAGGTGCCAAGGAGAAAGGCCTCGAGGAGGCCAGCTTGTGGCAGTTTTGCGATGCCCCTGGGATGCCCTTTGCAGCTGCAGTGTGCCCGGAGCTCTGGGCCTTTTAGTTTGCGGAAACCCTAACCCTAGGCGTAACCCTAACCCTAACCCTAGGCAGGGCAGCCAATCAGCCTAGGGTTAGGGCAGGTGCCAAGGAGAAAGGCCTCGAGGAGGCCAGCTTGTGGCAGTTTTGCGATGCCCCTGGGATGCCCTTTGCAGCTGCAGTGTGCCCGGAGCTCTGGGCCTTTTAGTTTGCGGAACCCTAACCCTAGGCGTAACCCTAACCCTAACCCTAGGCAGGGCAGCCAATCAGCCTTGGGTTAGGGCAGGTGCCAAGGAGAAAGGCCTCGAGGAGGCCAGCTTGTGGCAGTTTTGAGATGCCCCTGGGATGCCCTTTGCAGCTGCAGTGTGCCCGGAGCTATGGGCCTTTTAGTTTGCGGAACCCTAACCCTAGGCGTAACCCTAACCCTAACCCTAGGCAGGGCAGCCAATCAGCCTAGGGTTAGGGCAGGTGCCAAGGAGAAAGGCCTCGAGGAGGCCAGCTTGTGGCAGTTTTGCGATGCCCCTGGGATGCCCTTTGCAGCTGCAGTGTGCCCGGAGCTCTGGGCCTTTTAGTTTGCCGAAACCCTAACCCTAGGCGTAACCCTAACCCTAACCCTAGGCAGGGCAGCCAATCAGCCTAGGGTTAGGGCAGGTGCCAAGGAGAAAGGCCTCGAGGAGGCCAGCTTGTGGCAGTTTTGCGATGCCCCTGGGATGCCCTTTGCAGCTGCAGTGTGCCCGGAGCTCTGGGCCTTTTAGTTTGCGGAACCCTAACCCTAGGCGTAACCCTAACCCTAGGCGGGGCAGCCAATCAGCCTAGGGTTAGGGCAGGTGCCAAGGAGAAAGGCCTCGAGGAGGCCAGCTTGTGGCAGTTTTGCGATGCCCCTGGGATGCCCTTTGCAGCTGCAGTGTGCCCGGAGCTCTGGGCCTTTTAGTTTGCGGAACCCTAACCCTAGGCGTAACCCTAACCCTAACCCTAGGCAGGGCAGCCAATCAGCCTAGGGTTAGGGCAGGTGCCAAGGAGAAAGGCCTCGAGGAGGCCAGCTTGTGGCAGTTTTGCGATGCCCCTGGGATGCCCTTTGCAGCTGCAGTGTGCCCGGAGCTCTGGGCCTTTTAGTTTGCGGAACCCTAACCCTAGGCGTAACCCTAACCCTAACCCTAGGCAGGGCAGCCAATCAGCCTAGGGTTAGGGCAGGTGCCAAGGAGAAAGGCCTCGAGGAGGCCAGCTTGTGGCAGTTTTGCGATGCCCCTGGGATGCCCTTTGCAGCTGCAGTGTGCCCGGAGCTCTGGGCCTTTTAGTTTGCGGAACCCTAACCCTAGGCGTAACCCTAACCCTAACCCTAGGCAGGGCAGCCAATCAGCCTAGAGTTAGGGCAGGTGCCAAGGAGAAAGGCCTCGAGGAGGCCAGCTTGTGGCAGTTTTGCGATGCCCCTGGGATGCCCTTTGCAGCTGCAGTGTGCCCGGAGCTCTGGGCCTTTTAGTTTGCGGAACCCTAACCCTAGGCGTAACCCTAACCCTAACCCTAGGCAGGGCAGCCAATCAGCCTTGGGTTAGGGCAGGTGCCAAGGAGAAAGGCCTCGAGGAGGCCAGCTTGTGGCAGTTTTGCGATGCCCCTGGGATGCCCTTTGCAGCTGCAGTGTGCCCGGAGCTCTGGGCCTTTTAGTTTGCGGAACCCTAACCCTAGGCTTAACCCTAACCCTAACCCTAGGCAGGGCAGCCAATCAGCCTAGGGTTAGGGCAGGTGCCAAGGAGAAAGGCCTCGAGGAGGCCAGCTTGTGGCAGTTTTGCGATGCCCCTGGGATGCCCTTTGCAGCTGCAGTGTGCCCGGAGCTCTGGGCCTTTTAGTTTGCGGAACCCTAACCCTAGGCGTAACCCTAACCCTAACCCTAGGCAGGGCAGCCAATCAGCCTAGGGTTAGGGCAGGTGCCAAGGAGAAAGGCCTCGAGGAGGCCAGCTTGTGGCAGTTTTGCGATGCCCCCGGGATGCCCTTTGCAGCTGCAGTGTGCCCGGAGCTCTGGGCCTTTTAGTTTGCGGAACCCTAACCCTAGGCGTAACCCTAACCCTAACCCTAGGCAGGGCAGCCAATCAGCCTAGGGTTAGGGCAGGTGCCAAGGAGAAAGGCCTCGAGGAGGCCAGCTTGTGGCAGTTTTGCGATGCCCCTGGGATGCCCTTTGCAGCTGCAGTGTGCCAGGAGCTCTGGGCCTTTTAGTTTGCGGAACCCTAACCCTAGGCGTAACCCTAACCCTAACCCTAGGCAGGGCAGCCAATCAGCCTAGGGTTAGGGCAGGTGCCAAGGAGAAAGGCCTCGAGGAGGCCAGCTTGTGGCAGTTTTGCGATGCCCCTGGGATGCCCTTTGCAGCTGCAGTGTGCCCGGAGCTCTGGGCCTTTTAGTTTGCGGAAACCCTAACCCTAGGCGTAACCCTAACCCTAGGCAGGGCAGCCAATCAGCCTAGGGTTAGGGCAGGTGCCAAGGAGAAAGGCCTCGAGGAGGCCAGCTTGTGGCAGTTTTGCGATGCCCCTGGGATGCCCTTTGCAGCTGCAGTGTGCCCGGAGCTCTGGGCCTTTTAGTTTGCGGAACCCTAACCCTAGGCGTAACCCTAACCCTAACCCTAGGCAGGGCAGCCAATCAGCCTAGGGTTAGGGCAGGTGCCAAGGAGAAAGGCCTCGAGGAGGCCAGCTTGTGGCAGTTTTGCGATGCCCCTGGGATGCCCTTTGCAGCTGCAGTGTGCCCGGAGCTCTGGGCCTTTTAGTTTGCGGAAACCCTAACCCTAGGCGTAACCCTAACCCTAACCCTAGGCAGGGCAGCCAATCAGCCTAGGGTTAGGGCAGGTGCCAAGGAGAAAGGCCTCGAGGAGGCCAGCTTGTGGCAGTTTTGCGATGCCCCTGGGATGCCCTTTGCAGCTGCAGTGTGCCCGGAGCTCTGGGCCTTTTAGTTTGCGGAAACCCTAACCCTAGGCGTAACCCTAACCCTAACCCTAGGCAGGGCAGCCAATCAGCCTAGGGTTAGGGCAGGTGCCAAGGAGAAAGGCCTCAAGGAGGCCAGCTTGTGGCAGTTTTGCGATGCCCCTGGGATGCCCTTTGCAGCTGCAGTGTGCCCGGAGCTCTGGGCCTTTTAGTTTGCGGAACCCTAACCCTAGGCGTAACCCTAACCCTAACCCTAGGCAGGGCAGCCAATCAGCCTAGGGTTAGGGCAGGTGCCAAGGAGAAAGGCCTCGAGGAGGCCAGCTTGTGGCAGTTTTGAGATGCCCCTGGGATGCCCTTTGCAGCTGCAGTGTGCCCGGAGCTCTGGGCCTTTTAGTTTGCGGAACCCTAACCCTAGGCGTAACCCTAACCCTAACCCTAGGCAGGGCAGCCAATCAGCCTAGGGTTAGGGCAGGTGCCAAGGAGAAAGGCCTCGAGGAGGCCGGCTTGTGGCAGTTTTGCGATGCCCCTGGGATGCCCTTTGCAGCTGCAGTGTGCCCGGAGCTCTGGGCCTTTTAGTTTGCGGAACCCTAACCCTAGGCGTAACCCTAACCCTAACCCTAGGCAGGGCAGCCAATCAGCCTAGGGTTAGGGCAGGTGCCAAGGAGAAAGGCCTCGAGGAGGCCAGCTTGTGGCAGTTTTGTGATGCCCCTGGGATGCCCTTTGCAGCTGCAGTGTTCCCGGAGCTCTGGGCCTTTTAGTTTGCCGAAACCCTAACCCTAGGCGTAACCCTAACCCTAGGCAGGGCAGCCAATCAGCCTAGGGTTAGGGCAGGTGCCAAGGAGAAAGGCCTCGAGGAGGCCAGCTTGTGGCAGTTTTGCGATGCCCCTGGGATGCCCTTTGCAGCTGCAGTGTGCCCGGAGCTCTGGGCCTTTTAGTTTGCGGAACCCTAACCCTAGGCGTAACCCTAACCCTAGGCAGGGCAGCCAATCAGCCTAGGGTTAGGGCAGGTGCCAAGGAGAAAGGCCTCGAGGAGGCCAGCTTGTGGCAGTTTTGCGATGCCCCTGGGATGCCCTTTGCAGCTGCAGTGTTCCCGGAGCTCTGGGCCTTTTAGTTTGCGGAAACCCTAACCCTAGGCGTAACCCTAACCCTAACCCTAGGCAGGGCAGCCAATCAGCCTAGGGTTAGGGCAGGTGCCAAGGAGAAAGGCCTCGAGGAGGCCAGCTTGTGGCAGTTTTGCGATCCCCCTGGGATGCCCTTTGCAGCTGCAGTGTGCCCGAAGCTCTGGGCCTTTTAGTTTGCGGAACCCTAACCCTAGGCGTAACCCTAACCCTAACCCTAGGCAGGGCAGCCAATCAGCCTAGGGTTAGGGCAGGTGCCAAGGAGAAAGGCCTCGAGGAGGCCAGCTTGTGGCAGTTTTGCGATGCCCCTGGGATGCCCTTTGCAGCTGCAGTGTGCCCGGAGCTCTGGGCCTTTTAGTTTGCGGAACCCTAACCCTAGGCGTAACCCTAACCCTAACCCTAGGCAGGGCAGCCAATCAGCCTAGGGTTAGGGCAGGTGCCAAGGAGAAAGGCCTCGAGGAGGCCAGCTTGTGGCAGTTTTGCGATGCCCCTGGGATGCCCTTTGCAGCTGCAGTGTGCCCGGAGCTCTGGGCCTTTTAGTTTGCGGAACCCTAACCCTAGGCGTAACCCTAACCCTAACCCTAGGCAGGGCAGCCAATCAGCCTAGGGTTAGGGCAGGTGCCAAGGAGAAAGGCCTCGAGGAGGCCAGCTTGTGGCAGTTTTACGATGCCCCTGGGATGCCCTTTGCAGCTGCAGTGTGCCCGGAGCTCTGGGCCTTTTAGTTTGCGGAACCCTAACCCTAGGCGTAACCCTAACCCTAACCCTAGGCAGGGCAGCCAATCAGCCTAGGGTTAGGGCAGGTGCCAAGGAGAAAGGCCTCGAGGAGGCCAGCTTGTGGCAGTTTTGCGATGCCCCTGGGATGCCCTTTGCAGCTGCAGTGTGCCCGGAGCTCTGGGCCTTTTAGTTTGCGGAACCCTAACCCTAGGCGTAACCCTAACCCTAACCCTAGGCAGGGCAGCCAATCAGCCTAGGGTTAGGGCAGGTGCCAAGGAGAAAGGCCTCGAGGAGGCCAGCTTGTGGCAGTTTTGCGATGCCCCTGGGATGCCCTTTGCAGCTGCAGTGTGCCCGGAGCTCTGGGCCTTTTAGTTTGCGGAAACCCTAACCCTAGGCGTAACCCTAACCCTAGGCGGGGCAGCCAATCAGCCTAGGGTTAGGGCAGGTGCCAAGGAGAAAGTCTTCGAGGAGGCCAGCTTGTGGCAGTTTTGCGATGCCCCTGGGATGCCCTTTGCAGCTGCAGTGTGCCCGGAGCTCTGGGCCTTTTAGTTTGCGGAACCCTAACCCTAGGCGTAACCCTAACCCTAACCCTAGGCAGGGCAGCCAATCAGCCTAGGGTTAGGGCAGGTGCCAAGGAGAAAGGCCTCGAGGAGGCCAGCTTGTGGCAGTTTTGCGATGCCCCTGGGATGCCCTTTGCAGCTGCAGTGTGCCCGGAGCTCTGGGCCTTTTAGTTTGCGGAACCCTAACCCTAGGCGTAACCCTAACCCTAACCCTAGGCAGGGCAGCCAATCAGCCTAGGGTTAGGGCAGGTGCCAAGGAGAAAGGCCTCGAGGAGGCCAGCTTGTGGCAGTTTTGCGATGCCCCTGGGATGCCCTTTGCAGCTGCAGTGTGCCCGAGCTCTGGGCCTTTTAGTTTGCGGAACCCTTAACCCTAGGCGTAACCCTAACCCTAACCCTAGGCAGGGCAGCCAATCAGCCTAGGGTTAGGGCAGGTGCCAAGGAGAAAGGCCTCGAGGAGGCCAGCTTGTGGCAGTTTTGCGATGCCCCTGGGATGCCCTTTGCAGCTGCAGTGTGCCCGGAGCTCTGGGCCTTTTAGTTTGCGGAACCCTAACCCTAGGCGTAACCCTAACCCTAACCCTAGGCAGGGCAGCCAATCAGCCTAGGGTTAGGGCAGGTGCCAAGGAGAAAGGCCTCGAGGAGGCCAGCTTGTGGCAGTTTTGCGATGCCCCTGGGATGCCCTTTGCAGCTGCAGTGTGCCCGGAGCTCTGGGCCTTTTAGTTTGCGGAACCCTAACCCTAGGCGTAACCCTAACCCTAACCCTAGGCAGGGCAGCCAATCAGCCTAGGGTTAGGGCAGGTGCCAAGGAGAAAGGCCTCGAGAGGCCAGCTTGTGGCAGTTTTGCGATGCCCCTGGGATGCCCTTTGCAGCTGCAGTGTGCCCGGAGCTCTGGGCCTTTTAGTTTGCGGAACCCTAACCCTAGGCGTAACCCTAACCCTAACCCTAGGCAGGGCAGCCAATCAGCCTAGGGTTAGGGCAGGTGCCAAGGAGAAAGGCCTCGAGGAGGCCAGCTTGTGGCAGTTTTGCGATGCCCCTGGGATGCCCTTTGCAGCTGCAGTGTGCCCGGAGCTCTGGGCCTTTTAGTTTGCGGAACCCTAACCCTAGGCGTAACCCTAACCCTAACCCTAGGCAGGGCAGCCAATCAGCCTAGGGTTAGGGCAGGTGCCAAGGAGAAAGGCCTCGAGGAGGCCAGCTTGTGGCAGTTTTGCGATGCCCCTGGGATGCCCTTTGCAGCTGCAGTGTGCCCGGAGCTCTGGGCCTTTTAGTTTGCGGAACCCTAACCCTAGGCGTAACCCTAACCCTAACCCTAGGCAGGCAGCCAATCAGCCTAGGGTTAGGGCAGGTGCCAAGGAGAAAGGCCTCGAGGAGGCCAGCTTGTGGCAGTTTTGCGATGCCCCTGGGATGCCCTTTGCAGCTGCAGTGTGCCCGGAGCTCTGGGCCTTTTAGTTTGCGGAACCCTAACCCTAGGCGTAACCCTAACCCTAACCCTAGGCAGGGCAGCCAATCAGCCTAGGGTTAGGGCAGGTGCCAAGGAGAAAGGCCTCGAGGAGGCCAGCTTGTGGCAGTTTTGCGATGCCCCTGGGATGCCCTTTGCAGCTGCAGTGTGCCCGGAGCTCTGGGCCTTTTAGTTTGCGGAACCCTAACCCTAGGCGTAACCCTAACCCTAACCCTAGGCAGGGCAGCCAATCAGCCTAGGGTTAGGGCAGGTGCCAAGGAGAAAGGCCTCGAGGAGGCCAGCTTGTGGCAGTTTTGCGATGCCCCTGGGATGCCCTTTGCAGCTGCAGTGTGCCCGGAGCTCTGGGCCTTTTAGTTTGCGGAACCCTAACCCTAGGCGTAACCCTAACCCTAACCCTAGGCAGGGCAGCCAATCAGCCTAGGGTTAGGGCAGGTGCCAAGGAGAAAGGCCTCGAGGAGGCCAGCTTGTGGCAGTTTTGCGATGCCCCTGGGATGCCCTTTGCAGCTGCAGTGTGCCCGGAGCTCTGGGCCTTTTAGTTTGCGGAACCCTAACCCTAGGCGTAACCCTAACCCTAACCCTAGGCAGGGCAGCCAATCAGCCTAGGGTTAGGGCAGGTGCCAAGGAGAAAGGCCTCGAGGAGGCCAGCTTGTGGCAGTTTTGCGATGCCCCTGGGATGCCCTTTGCAGCTGCAGTGTGCCCGGAGCTCTGGGCCTTTTAGTTTGCGGAACCCTAACCCTAGGCGTAACCCTAACCCTAACCCTAGGCAGGGCAGCCAATCAGCCTAGGGTTAGGGCAGGTGCCAAGGAGAAAGGCCTCGAGGAGGCCAGCTTGTGGCAGTTTTGCGATGCCCCTGGGATGCCCTTTGCAGCTGCAGTGTGCCCGGAGCTCTGGGCCTTTTAGTTTGCGGAACCCTAACCCTAGGCGTAACCCTAACCCTAACCCTAGGCAGGGCAGCCAATCAGCCTAGGGTTAGGGCAGGTGCCAAGGAGAAAGGCCTCGAGGAGGCCAGCTTGTGGCAGTTTTGCGATGCCCCTGGGATGCCCTTTGCAGCTGCAGTGTGCCCGGAGCTCTGGGCCTTTTAGTTTGCGGAACCCTAACCCTAGGCGTAACCCTAACCCTAACCCTAGGCAGGGCAGCCAATCAGCCTAGGGTTAGGGCAGGTGCCAAGGAGAAAGGCCTCGAGGAGGCCAGCTTGTGGCAGTTTTGCGATGCCCCTGGGATGCCCTTTGCAGCTGCAGTGTGCCCGGAGCTCTGGGCCTTTTAGTTTGCGGAACCCTAACCCTAGGCGTAACCCTAACCCTAACCCTAGGCAGGGCAGCCAATCAGCCTAGGGTTAGGGCAGGTGCCAAGGAGAAAGGCCTCGAGGAGGCCAGCTTGTGGCAGTTTTGCGATGCCCCTGGGATGCCCTTTGCAGCTGCAGTGTGCCCGGAGCTCTGGGCCTTTTAGTTTGCGGAACCCTAACCCTAGGCGTAACCCTAACCCTAACCCTAGGCAGGGCAGCCAATCAGCCTAGGGTTAGGGCAGGTGCCAAGGAGAAAGGCCTCGAGGAGGCCAGCTTGTGGCAGTTTTGCGATGCCCCTGGGATGCCCTTTGCAGCTGCAGTGTGCCCGGAGCTCTGGGCCTTTTAGTTTGCGGAACCCTAACCCTAGGCGTAACCCTAACCCTAACCCTAGGCAGGGCAGCCAATCAGCCTAGGGTTAGGGCAGGTGCCAAGGAGAAAGGCCTCGAGGAGGCCAGCTTGTGGCAGTTTTGCGATGCCCCTGGGATGCCCTTTGCAGCTGCAGTGTGCCCGGAGCTCTGGGCCTTTTAGTTTGCGGAACCCTAACCCTAGGCGTAACCCTAACCCTAACCCTAGGCAGGGCAGCCAATCAGCCTAGGGTTAGGGCAGGTGCCAAGGAGAAAGGCCTCGAGGAGGCCAGCTTGTGGCAGTTTTGCGATGCCCCTGGGATGCCCTTTGCAGCTGCAGTGTGCCCGGAGCTCTGGGCCTTTTAGTTTGCGGAACCCTAACCCTAGGCGTAACCCTAACCCTAACCCTAGGCAGGGCAGCCAATCAGCCTAGGGTTAGGGCAGGTGCCAAGGAGAAAGGCCTCGAGGAGGCCAGCTTGTGGCAGTTTTGCGATGCCCCTGGGATGCCCTTTGCAGCTGCAGTGTGCCCGGAGCTCTGGGCCTTTTAGTTTGCGGAACCCTAACCCTAGGCGTAACCCTAACCCTAACCCTAGGCAGGGCAGCCAATCAGCCTAGGGTTAGGGCAGGTGCCAAGGAGAAAGGCCTCGAGGAGGCCAGCTTGTGGCAGTTTTGCGATGCCCCTGGGATGCCCTTTGCAGCTGCAGTGTGCCCGGAGCTCTGGGCCTTTTAGTTTGCGGAACCCTAACCCTAGGCGTAACCCTAACCCTAACCCTAGGCAGGGCAGCCAATCAGCCTAGGGTTAGGGCAGGTGCCAAGGAGAAAGGCCTCGAGGAGGCCAGCTTGTGGCAGTTTTGCGATGCCCCTGGGATGCCCTTTGCAGCTGCAGTGTGCCCGGAGCTCTGGGCCTTTTAGTTTGCGAAACCCTAACCCTAGGCGTAACCCTAACCCTAACCCTAGGCAGGGCAGCCAATCAGCCTAGGGTTAGGGCAGGTGCCAAGGAGAAAGGCCTCGAGGAGGCCAGCTTGTGGCAGTTTTGCGATGCCCCTGGGATGCCCTTTGCAGCTGCAGTGTGCCCGGAGCTCTGGGCCTTTTAGTTTGCGGAACCCTAACCCTAGGCGTAACCCTAACCCTAACCCTAGGCAGGGCAGCCAATCAGCCTAGGGTTAGGGCAGGTGCCAAGGAGAAAGGCCTCGAGGAGGCCAGCTTGTGGCAGTTTTGCGATGCCCCTGGGATGCCCTTTGCAGCTGCAGTGTGCCCGGAGCTCTGGGCCTTTTAGTTTGCGGAACCCTAACCCTAGGCGTAACCCTAACCCTAACCCTAGGCAGGGCAGCCAATCAGCCTAGGGTTAGGGCAGGTGCCAAGGAGAAAGGCCTCGAGGAGGCCAGCTTGTGGCAGTTTTGCGATGCCCCTGGGATGCCCTTTGCAGCTGCAGTGTGCCCGGAGCTCTGGGCCTTTTAGTTTGCGGAACCCTAACCCTAGGCGTAACCCTAACCCTAACCCTAGGCAGGGCAGCCAATCAGCCTAGGGTTAGGGCAGGTGCCAAGGAGAAAGGCCTCGAGGAGGCCAGCTTGTGGCAGTTTTGCGATGCCCCTGGGATGCCCTTTGCAGCTGCAGTGTGCCCGGAGCTCTGGGCCTTTTAGTTTGCGGAACCCTAACCCTAGGCGTAACCCTAACCCTAACCCTAGGCAGGGCAGCCAATCAGCCTAGGGTTAGGGCAGGTGCCAAGGAGAAAGGCCTCGAGGAGGCCAGCTTGTGGCAGTTTTGCGATGCCCCTGGGATGCCCTTTGCAGCTGCAGTGTGCCCGGAGCTCTGGGCCTTTTAGTTTGCGGAACCCTAACCCTAGGCGTAACCCTAACCCTAACCCTAGGCAGGGCAGCCAATCAGCCTAGGGTTAGGGCAGGTGCCAAGGAGAAAGGCCTCGAGGAGGCCAGCTTGTGGCAGTTTTGCGATGCCCCTGGGATGCCCTTTGCAGCTGCAGTGTGCCCGGAGCTCTGGGCCTTTTAGTTTGCGGAACCCTAACCCTAGGCGTAACCCTAACCCTAACCCTAGGCAGGGCAGCCAATCAGCCTAGGGTTAGGGCAGGTGCCAAGGAGAAAGGCCTCGAGGAGGCCAGCTTGTGGCAGTTTTGCGATGCCCCTGGGATGCCCTTTGCAGCTGCAGTGTGCCCGGAGCTCTGGGCCTTTTAGTTTGCGGAACCCTAACCCTAGGCGTAACCCTAACCCTAACCCTAGGCAGGGCAGCCAATCAGCCTAGGGTTAGGGCAGGTGCCAAGGAGAAAGGCCTCGAGGAGGCCAGCTTGTGGCAGTTTTGCGATGCCCCTGGGATGCCCTTTGCAGCTGCAGTGTGCCCGGAGCTCTGGGCCTTTTAGTTTGCGGAACCCTAACCCTAGGCGTAACCCTAACCCTAACCCTAGGCAGGGCAGCCAATCAGCCTAGGGTTAGGGCAGGTGCCAAGGAGAAAGGCCTCGAGGAGGCCAGCTTGTGGCAGTTTTGCGATGCCCCTGGGATGCCCTTTGCAGCTGCAGTGTGCCCGGAGCTCTGGGCCTTTTAGTTTGCGGAACCCTAACCCTAGGCGTAACCCTAACCCTAACCCTAGGCAGGGCAGCCAATCAGCCTAGGGTTAGGGCAGGTGCCAAGGAGAAAGGCCTCGAGGAGGCCAGCTTGTGGCAGTTTTGCGATGCCCCTGGGATGCCCTTTGCAGCTGCAGTGTGCCCGGAGCTCTGGGCCTTTTAGTTTGCGGAACCCTAACCCTAGGCGTAACCCTAACCCTAACCCTAGGCAGGGCAGCCAATCAGCCTAGGGTTAGGGCAGGTGCCAAGGAGAAAGGCCTCGAGGAGGCCAGCTTGTGGCAGTTTTGCGATGCCCCTGGGATGCCCTTTGCAGCTGCAGTGTGCCCGGAGCTCTGGGCCTTTTAGTTTGCGGAACCCTAACCCTAGGCGTAACCCTAACCCTAACCCTAGGCAGGGCAGCCAATCAGCCTAGGGTTAGGGCAGGTGCCAAGGAGAAAGGCCTCGAGGAGGCCAGCTTGTGGCAGTTTTGCGATGCCCCTGGGATGCCCTTTGCAGCTGCAGTGTGCCCGGAGCTCTGGGCCTTTTAGTTTGCGGAACCCTAACCCTAGGCGTAACCCTAACCCTAACCCTAGGCAGGGCAGCCAATCAGCCTAGGGTTAGGGCAGGTGCCAAGGAGAAAGGCCTCGAGGAGGCCAGCTTGTGGCAGTTTTGCGATGCCCCTGGGATGCCCTTTGCAGCTGCAGTGTGCCCGGAGCTCTGGGCCTTTTAGTTTGCGGAACCCTAACCCTAGGCGTAACCCTAACCCTAACCCTAGGCAGGGCAGCCAATCAGCCTAGGGTTAGGGCAGGTGCCAAGGAGAAAGGCCTCGAGGAGGCCAGCTTGTGGCAGTTTTGCGATGCCCCTGGGATGCCCTTTGCAGCTGCAGTGTGCCCGGAGCTCTGGGCCTTTTAGTTTGCGGAACCCTAACCCTAGGCGTAACCCTAACCCTAACCCTAGGCAGGGCAGCCAATCAGCCTAGGGTTAGGGCAGGTGCCAAGGAGAAAGGCCTCGAGGAGGCCAGCTTGTGGCAGTTTTGCGATGCCCCTGGGATGCCCTTTGCAGCTGCAGTGTGCCCGGAGCTCTGGGCCTTTTAGTTTGCGGAACCCTAACCCTAGGCGTAACCCTAACCCTAACCCTAGGCAGGGCAGCCAATCAGCCTAGGGTTAGGGCAGGTGCCAAGGAGAAAGGCCTCGAGGAGGCCAGCTTGTGGCAGTTTTGCGATGCCCCTGGGATGCCCTTTGCAGCTGCAGTGTGCCCGGAGCTCTGGGCCTTTTAGTTTGCGGAACCCTAACCCTAGGCGTAACCCTAACCCTAACCCTAGGCAGGGCAGCCAATCAGCCTAGGGTTAGGGCAGGTGCCAAGGAGAAAGGCCTCGAGGAGGCCAGCTTGTGGCAGTTTTGCGATGCCCCTGGGATGCCCTTTGCAGCTGCAGTGTGCCCGGAGCTCTGGGCCTTTTAGTTTGCGGAACCCTAACCCTAGGCGTAACCCTAACCCTAACCCTAGGCAGGGCAGCCAATCAGCCTAGGGTTAGGGCAGGTGCCAAGGAGAAAGGCCTCGAGGAGGCCAGCTTGTGGCAGTTTTGCGATGCCCCTGGGATGCCCTTTGCAGCTGCAGTGTGCCCGGAGCTCTGGGCCTTTTAGTTTGCGGAACCCTAACCCTAGGCGTAACCCTAACCCTAACCCTAGGCAGGGCAGCCAATCAGCCTAGGGTTAGGGCAGGTGCCAAGGAGAAAGGCCTCGAGGAGGCCAGCTTGTGGCAGTTTTGCGATGCCCCTGGGATGCCCTTTGCAGCTGCAGTGTGCCCGGAGCTCTGGGCCTTTTAGTTTGCGGAACCCTAACCCTAGGCGTAACCCTAACCCTAACCCTAGGCAGGGCAGCCAATCAGCCTAGGGTTAGGGCAGGTGCCAAGGAGAAAGGCCTCGAGGAGGCCAGCTTGTGGCAGTTTTGCGATGCCCCTGGGATGCCCTTTGCAGCTGCAGTGTGCCCGGAGCTCTGGGCCTTTTAGTTTGCGGAACCCTAACCCTAGGCGTAACCCTAACCCTAACCCTAGGCAGGGCAGCCAATCAGCCTAGGGTTAGGGCAGGTGCCAAGGAGAAAGGCCTCGAGGAGGCCAGCTTGTGGCAGTTTTGCGATGCCCCTGGGATGCCCTTTGCAGCTGCAGTGTGCCCGGAGCTCTGGGCCTTTTAGTTTGCGGAACCCTAACCCTAGGCGTAACCCTAACCCTAACCCTAGGCAGGGCAGCCAATCAGCCTAGGGTTAGGGCAGGTGCCAAGGAGAAAGGCCTCGAGGAGGCCAGCTTGTGGCAGTTTTGCGATGCCCCTGGGATGCCCTTTGCAGCTGCAGTGTGCCCGGAGCTCTGGGCCTTTTAGTTTGCGGAACCCTAACCCTAGGCGTAACCCTAACCCTAACCCTAGGCAGGGCAGCCAATCAGCCTAGGGTTAGGGCAGGTGCCAAGGAGAAAGGCCTCGAGGAGGCCAGCTTGTGGCAGTTTTGCGATGCCCCTGGGATGCCCTTTGCAGCTGCAGTGTGCCCGGAGCTCTGGGCCTTTTAGTTTGCGGAACCCTAACCCTAGGCGTAACCCTAACCCTAACCCTAGGCAGGGCAGCCAATCAGCCTAGGGTTAGGGCAGGTGCCAAGGAGAAAGGCCTCGAGGAGGCCAGCTTGTGGCAGTTTTGCGATGCCCCTGGGATGCCCTTTGCAGCTGCAGTGTGCCCGGAGCTCTGGGCCTTTTAGTTTGCGGAACCCTAACCCTAGGCGTAACCCTAACCCTAACCCTAGGCAGGGCAGCCAATCAGCCTAGGGTTAGGGCAGGTGCCAAGGAGAAAGGCCTCGAGGAGGCCAGCTTGTGGCAGTTTTGCGATGCCCCTGGGATGCCCTTTGCAGCTGCAGTGTGCCCGGAGCTCTGGGCCTTTTAGTTTGCGGAACCCTAACCCTAGGCGTAACCCTAACCCTAACCCTAGGCAGGGCAGCCAATCAGCCTAGGGTTAGGGCAGGTGCCAAGGAGAAAGGCCTCGAGGAGGCCAGCTTGTGGCAGTTTTGCGATGCCCCTGGGATGCCCTTTGCAGCTGCAGTGTGCCCGGAGCTCTGGGCCTTTTAGTTTGCGGAACCCTAACCCTAGGCGTAACCCTAACCCTAACCCTAGGCAGGGCAGCC